>NC_036853.1:48734674-48738869 GCF_002910315.2 Salvelinus sp. IW2-2015
TACAGCCATTTTCCAACCAAAGAGAGGAGTCACAAAAGCAGAAATAGAGATAAAAATAATCACTAACCTTTGATATTCTTCTCAGATGACACTCCCGGACAACATGTTACACAATACATGTATGTTTTGTTTCAATCAAGTTTACATTTACATTAAGTCATTTAGCAGACGCTCTTATCCAGAGCGACTTACAAATTGGTGCATTCACCTTATGATATCCAGTGGAACAACCACTTTACAATAGTGCATCTAACTCTTTTAAGGGGGGGGGGTTAGAAGGATTACTTTATCCTATCCTAGGTATTCCTTAAAGAGGTGGGTTCAGGTGTCTCCGGAAGGTGTGATTGACTCCGCTGACCTTGGCGTCGTGAGGGAGTTTGTTCCACCATTGGGGTGCAGAGCAGCGAACAGTTTTGACTGGGCTGAGCGGGAACTGTACTTCCTCAGAGGTAGGGAGGCGAGCAGGCCAGAGGTGGATTGAACGCAGTGCCCTTGTTTGGGTGTAGCGGCTGATCAGAGCCTGAAGGTACGGAGGTCCGTCCCTCACAGCTCGTAGGCAAGCACCATGGTCTTGTAGCGGATGCGAGCTTCAACTGGAAGCCAGTGAGAGAGCGAGGAGCGGGTGGGTGGTCGTGACTCAATTGTCACTGTCAAATTTGGGTCCCCAGGCAATACKAGTTGATGTTCACAAATGCCTATTTCATTATTTTCATTCCACTACTGAATTTTTTCCCCAAGACACTTTTAATGAGAAAATGTATCTAGTTTATCAAGTTTATGCTGATTTTTAGTTGAGACGTGTATGTGTGGTTTTCATGTGGTTTATTTAAATGTTTAATAAACACAAAATTTGACTTTTAATTTTAAGACTTTCATTGCGACTCTCTTTAATATACCTCACATCTGATCTCACCCTATTCTGCATACACCCAGCAGCACTTTATAACCAATATACACTTAAATATAAATAAATATACCTTTATATACCCCCCACACTAACAAACAACTACTGTACACAAAATATTTGTTCACAAAAGTAGTGCACTGGGCCTTCAATAGTCCTGTATTAGTGGAATGATATATCAGTCAATATTTMATATTTCTCCAGCACCCCTCCCACACCCCCCCTCTGGCGAAAACAATTGCAGCACCCTCCCCCTCCCCCAGGTTTGTCTGATGATGACTTTCTACTTAMTTTTACCCACAACATCATATTTATGTCCACCATAGTGGGTTTAACAACAATTAAGTAATCCTGTAACTACAGTGTAGGACTCAGTCATCTGTATCACRTCTCTCTTCCAGGAGGAGGAGGCTCCAGAGGTGCTGCTGGTGAAGGAGGAGGGGTYTGAGGAGYGTCTGAGGAATACTGTGGGGACCATGGTCATGSAGGACAACCAGACTACACCTCCTCCTGAACCCACAGAGGAACCAGCTGAGCAGAAAAGGACCACACACAGTCTCCCTGAGGTGAGCCCACTGAACTACTGTCTGAATGCGTGTATTCGGTCAGTCCCGTATCACAAACCAGACGTAGGAGGCCTGATTAGATCAGTTTTTTCCTTTTACGAATCATAATTAATAAGAATTTAATTGAAGAAAGATCCTAGATAGTACTCCTATTATGAAGATCTGATTGTGGATCTGGTCCCAGGTCTTGTTAATTTAGTCTTAAAGCGTGACTGCACTTCCTGATTTGACTTGTTTTTCATCAATGGCATTAGAAATACTAGCGGCCATGACTGAAGGCAACGAGAGTTTGATCAGTGGCTCTTCAGAGGGGAAAGGGAGAACTATCCTCAGTGAATTTCATAAAAATATAAATAGTGAAACAATAAAAAGTTATCTTTTAGATAACTATGCTAAATATACACACTGTTTTGCAATGAACGTCTACAGTAGCCTCAACAGCACTCTCTTGGGTAGCAACCGAGGGTGTAGCCGGAGCTAGTTCCGATCCTCCTCTGAAACAGATTATTATTTATGTTGACTATTTACCCCTTTTTCTCCCATATTTCATGGTATCTCATGACCTGGCTATACGAGCTCAATGTCTCATTACGCTGCAATATCGCTCTACGTACCGGACTCGGGAGAGGCGAAGGTTGAGTGCCATGCGTCCTCTGAAACACACCCAACCAAGCCCACTGCTTTCTTGACAAATGCCCGCTTAACCCGAAGCCAGTCCACACAAGTGTCGGACGGCAAAACACCGTAACTGCGACCGTGTCACGTGCATTGCCATCCCGCCAACCAATGAGTCGCTAGAGCACGATGGGACAAGACATCCCTGCCGGCCAAAAACCCTCCCCTAACCCGGACGATGCTGGCCAATGTGCCCGCCCCATGGTCTCCGGCTGCGGCCGGCTGCGACAGAGCCCGGACTCGAACCAGGATCTCTAGAAGCACAGTTAGCAACTGCGATGCAGTGCCTTAGACCACTGCGCCACTCGGGAGGCCCCTCTGAACAGTTTTGAACAAATMAATTTCTTCAAAAATGAAAGAGAAGTAAGAGCAAGAGACCTAGTTATATTTTGTTGTATTTTTTTCACTTATCTAACTAGCGAATGCAGCTAGCTAGCTAGTTTAGCCTACTCAAACACCCGGCTCAAACAGCGAGGGATACTATGCTAGCTAGCTGGCTATGGCTATCCAACACTGGAACTCTTCCAAGTCAAGGTAAGCTTTTGGTTTTATTAATTTATTGCCACCGGGGCCCGCCGGTGTAACTGCTAAACTGCTTGCTGTACACTGTAACGTTTGTAGCTGGTTTATTAACACATACGTTCTAGTAGCTAGCCATGTTGACTATGACGTTAGGTGACAACTATGTAGGCTGTGTGTAGKGGTTAGCAGTTATGGAATGAAGGTTTGATTTGGAAAGTTTTTTCCTGCTTTTTTATGTTGTGCACTGAAGTCCACAAGCAAAGGGAAAAGGTGATAGGACGAGAGCTCATAGATGCGAGTAGGAATTATACAACAAGCAAATTATCATGCTTTTTGTATGTAGCTGCTATGAAAGGGAACTGTGTTTGTGGTGATCAGGGGTGTATTCATTCCGCCGATTCTGTTGAAAAATGTTTCTTAAACGGAAGCAAACAGAACGAAATGGGGAGAACCATACCTACATTTGTCCAAAATAAACTCTTATTTACAACTGTAGGACTAATGACTACACCCTAGATCAGCTAGATGCAGGCAAGAGTGTGCAAGGCGGTATTGAATGTGTCAACTGTCTGGATTACTCAAATTTTTCTCTTGACCTTTTGTAGCAACCTCATGATGGGTATAGGGGAAATTTTTGTATCATGTAGTATCCTAAACCTGGAGATGTTTTATTGAGCTAGATTAATAAAATACGAATGACGGTCATCCAATATGCTGTAATAGAAATAAGGCCATGATCATTAAAAAAATGATCTTCTCTCATCTTAAATGGCACCGACCGTCACTTGATTTGATGTGGGTGTTTCTTTGCCATTAAATCACAACAAACAAGGGCAGTAGTGAGTACAGCGTGGTAAGCTTAGCTAGTTTTCCAATGAATAGAACTACGTTTTGAAGTTGAGGCCTTTCTCCCCCGACTGACCATCTCAATATGGTCAGCTAATTGACCCTTCGCTTAGCCCCGCCCCAGAATTTTGGGTAACCAATCGCAGTGCTCCAATGGATTTCAACTGTCGTCAAGTTCCCGGTTCAAGCTCACTCTTAAATTGCCAGTGAGGGCTATGGAAAAGTGGTCTTGTGATAATTGTTTGTGTTTCTGCTGGTCAGAGGCAGCAGGCACTCCATGTTAAACAAATGGGGACAGGAGAGGTGAATTGTTTTGCTCTCAAGGAAAGGGTGCCATTGAGAGAAGTGATTACTGGGGTAGTGGTAAATGTGAAAGTTGACCAACTGAAGGGGAAGATTCCCGGTGTTTGTGATGCTCGTCATTTGGTGCGACACAGACAGGATGGGTGAGTGGTGAAACAGAAGAGTCGTTGTCTGTCCTTTTTGAGTTTTGATGTTGAGTCTTTGCCCGACAAAGGGATGTTAGGATATATAAGTTATCCCGTACAAGCTTTTGTGCCGAATACATTACGTTGTTACAGGTGTCAAGCTTCTGGGCATGTGGCAGCAGTGTGTAGGAGGGAGGTTCCTAGGTGTGAGAAGTGTGCAGAAGGGCATGAGACAAAGGAATGTGTAGCATTGG
>NC_036853.1:48745140-48773707 GCF_002910315.2 Salvelinus sp. IW2-2015
AGGGAGGTTCCTAGGTGTGAGAAGTGTGCAGAAGGGCATGAGACAAAGGAATGTGTAGCATTGGGGAAAGTAATGGTATGTGTTAATTGTAGGGGTGCCCATGGGGCTGGGCATGTCTGGTGCGAGAGTGGCAGGTTAAGGTTTCCAGGGTTACAGTAGTGCAGAAGTTGTCGAATGCTGAGGCAGTGAAGAAAGTAGAGGAAGATGGATCAAGGGGGAGGGATCCTCAGGGGAGTGGTGTGAGAAGTAGATCTGTACCAGTACAGAGGGATAGGGCAACAAGTGATATAAAATATTGTGAGAAAAATAACTTTCTCTAGTTTGGAAGTAATTTAAATGCTAATAGAGGGACTGTAACTACAGAATAGATTCAGATTGGTGACGCTGACATTGTTATTATGCAACCAGCTGTGGACGTTGCTGAATGCTTGATTATACATTTTGCCATTTGCTGCCAGAGCCATAGTAGACAAGTACCATCTTTCATTTATTATTGCCCTAGAAAATATAAAACTTTTATGATAAAAGGCATGTTGTTTTGGGTTAGCAGACGAAGCCCCTGAATGCTAGATGGCTAGCTACCTAACTGGCAAATCAGGGTTAGTTATCATATCTTTGTCCGAGTTTAAATGAGTTGGCTAGTTTTCTAACTTTAGCAAGCCAGTTTGAGTTGAAACATTATTGAAAGCAAGCTGGCTACATCCTATGATTAGCTAGCAAGCTAGTATGCAAGTGCCTTCCCTGTATTAACCGTAAATGCCAATGAGCTACAGTTAGCTGTTGTTAGTAAGGTAGCTAACGTGAGCTATGCACATCTTCCTCAGTACATCACATTTCATGTTAAATTGATTAGGCAGAGCAAACCCGTTTTGGTGATTTCTGGCATATCATCAAAATATATATTTTTATATAATCAAAATAAATAATTGAAGGTAATGCTTAGGTGAATAAACTATAAAGGGAAATAAATGGCTACAGTTTATACTTATTTCATGAAATGTTGTTTTTAGAAAAGGGGCGTTTTAAAAAAAAGTTCAGGGGTAACTGCCCCCCCCCACACAAGTGTGTTAAAATCCATTTAATCGGATTTATTTAGAAATTCTTTAGTAAGTAAGTAATATTTAAGCTAAGTCTAGCTGTCTTACTTTAATGATTTAAATCAAATATGGGGGGAATGGTGTTGCACATGTCACCTTTAATAATATCTGCATTATGAGGAGATTTGATGTAAAGTCCCTCTTTTTAACTCACCTGCACATTTACTTTGTTCTTTCTTTGTTGAACCTTTTCCATACAATGCATTATGTACAAATGCCTTAAATATGATTTGAATAATGCAAGATTTTTTACTTACATTCAGGAGCAAAATGTTTTCAATAGTTGTTTTTAATTCATAAAAAAACAATCATTGGGATATTGGAATGGAATATAAATAATAACATTCAATGACATTGGAATATAACATTTAATAACAACTAATTAACTCTAGTGTAACATTGATGTGGCAACTCTCTTATGCTCTGCTATTGCACAATTCTAATTTGTACCTGTAGGTAACAAATACAGCTATCCCGAGTAAAATTGGAGCACAACTCATGAGCCCACCTCCTGCACTGCTCACACCCAATCCAGTCCCCACCTGTGACTGAAAACAGGGGGAGAGATGCCAGTTGAAAGCTCTCTTAAAAATGTAAATAGCTATCTAACTTAGCTATATGACATTTTATTTTTATTTAACCTTTATTTAACTAGGCAAGTCAGTTAAGAACAAGTTCTTATTTACAATGACGGCCTACCAAAAGGCAAAAGGTCTCCTGCGGTGACGGGGGCTGTGATTAAAAATAAAACAATAAAATATAAAAATAGGACAAAACACACATCACGACAAGAGAGACAATACAACACTACATGAAGAGAGACCTAAGACAACAACACAGCATGGTAGCAACATGACAACAACATGGTAGCAACACAACATGGTAGCAGCACAAAATGTGGTACAAACATTATTGGACACAGACAAACAGCACAAAGTCAAGAAGGTAGAGACAACAATACATCACGCAAAGCAGCCACAACTGTCAGTAAGTGAAGTGAATGAAGAGATTGAGATAAAACTGTCCAGTTTGAGTGTTTGTTGCAGCTCGTATCAGTCGTTAGCTGCACGAACTGAGAAGACAGACGACCCAGGGATGTGTGCTTTCGGGACTAAAGGCTGTATAAATAGCTAAAAGGCTATAATAATGCATAACTGTAAAGCTATATCAGTCACTAGTGGAAACATTTACAACTGAAATTAAGTTATGTTATCTTTTTTATGTATTTACCTCCGACGATTTGGTAGTAAGTTGCTAGCTAGTACTCCTAGCAGCTTATGAACTAGTTAGCTGGCTAGCATTTACTGCTAGTGAAGTTGCAAGCTAGCAACTTAGCACAAACTACACTGACTAGGCTAGTCATTGTCTAAATGACAGGTAAAACACATCCATAACCATAAAGGGTAACTAGCCCCCGGGGACGGGGGAAGTTTCCCCAAACACTTATCCAACATATTACTACATTAGATAAAAATTAATTGGATTATTATATTGTAAGCTTTCCTACTTGTATATTACAAAAATATATAGATCTAACTTCATTGGAATATATCTACAACTTTTTTCAATTTAAAAGTTAGATCAACTTACCACAAAATCGTTTTGTTGAAATATCTCCAAAAGTTGTGATGACAAAGAGAACATATTTTGTTCAGCAAGAACAGTGACAGCCAGGAAAGTGTTGGGGAAATAATTAGATGACATCTTGTGGTCTTTATGTGAATTACAGAGGCGGGGGCAGTTACCCATACTACCCTACTTTTCTTTTCTAAACGAGCACCTTAAGAACTGCACACACACCAAAAACCCTGTTGTTTTGACAAGTGGCAATAAATCACTGATATTGATTAAGGGAAATCAGGTTGTACACGCTGTTGAAATTAACACAGCTAAAACAAAACCTGGAGATATGTGTTACATCCGAGTTCAACCATCATTCAGGCAGGTGGGGCTCTGTTTTGAGCCCACATTTTTAGCAAATAATTTGGTCTATTTTCCCTTCTTAATTTGTCTAGTTTCTGACTTGTGGTGCACAGCCTAAAACCTGTTGGAAAATGTAATCATCGAATATTGTAAGAGCTTTCATTGTCGTGTAACGACTCTCCTCCTCCTCTTCATCCGAAGAGGAGGAGCAGGATTAAACCAAGTGCAGCGGGTTTGAATACATATAGATTTATTTGCTGACGAAGACGAACACAAAAACTTATACTTGCATAAACTACAAAACAACAAACGACGTTAAACAGACCTGAACTGGAACATAAAAAACAATGCACTCATGAACAGGAAAGAACGAACGAACGAGAGAGACGAGACAGTACCGTGTGTGCAATAAACACAGACACAGCGACAATCACCACAAACAAACAGTAGAACAACCTACCTTAAATGCTCTCAATTAGAGGAAAACGCAAAAACACCTGCCTAATTAAGAGCCATACCAGCAACCCAAAACCAACATAGAAACAGCAAACATAGACTGCCCACCCAAAACTCACGCCCTGACCATCACACACATACAAACAACAAAAAAGTCAGGAACGTGACAGAACCCCCCCTCAAGTGCGAACGCCGGCCACCAGCACAAAGTCCAGGGAGGTCTGGGTGGCATCTGACCACGGTGGTGGCTCAGGCTCCGACGCTGTCCCCACACCACCATAGTCACTCCCCGCTTCTGTATCCCCTCCCAATGACCACCCTCCAACTAAACCACCTAGATGAAGGGGCAGCATCGGATAAGGCAGCAGCTCCGGGATGATAGGCAGCAGCTCCGGCTGAGGGATCCGGCAGGTCCGGGCTGAGACTCCGGCAGGTCCGGGCTGAGGGACTCCGGCAGCGGCTGAGATCCGAGTCTGCGGACTCCGGCAGCCTGCGCTGAGGACTCCGGCAGGTCCTGCTGAGGACTCCGCAGTCCTGGCTAGGACTCCGGCAGGTCCTGGCTGAGGGACTCCGGCAGGTCCTGGCTGAGGAGCTCTGGCTGATCCGGTCTGGCGGAAGCTCTGGTATCCGTCTGGCGAAGCTCTGGCTGATCTCTGGCAACTCTGCTGATCCGGTCTGGCGGAAGGCTCTGGCTGATCCGGTCTGGCGGAAGCTCTGGCTGATCCGGTCTGCGAAGGCTCTGGCTGATCCGGTCTGGCGAACTCTGGCTGATCGGTCTGCGAAGGCTCTGGCTGATCCGTCTGCGAAGCTCTGTAGGCTCTTGCAGACGCGGCTTGCAGGCTCATGCAGACGGGCAGCTTTGCAGGCTCATGGCAGACGGGCAGTTCAGGCGCCGTTGGGCAGACGGGCAGTCAGGCGCCGCTTGCAACAGTCAGCGCGGCAGGCATCAGCCGCTGGCAACGGGCAGTTCAGCGCCGCTGCAGACGCATTAGGCCCCTGGCATACGGCAGTCTGTAGGGAGAGGAAGGAGAGACAGCTGGTGCGCGGTACCAACTGGAGGCACTGGGCTGAGACACGCACCATAGGGAGAGTGCGTGGAGAGAACAGGGCTCTGGAGATGCACTGGAAGCCTGGCTGTCGGTCGGCACTGTGGTACTAGGCTGGGGCGGGAAGTGCGCCGATATACCGGACCGTGAAGGAGGACACGTGCTCTTCACCGAGCCTCCCCAACCTTACCAGGTGAATGGTCCCCGTAGCCCTGCCAGTCGGCGAGTGGAATAGCCCGCACTGGGCTATGCAGGCGAACCGGGGACACCACCTGTAAGGCTGGTGCCAGTACGCGCCGGCCCGAGGAGACGTACTGGAACCAGATACGTTGGGCCGGCTTCATGGCACTCGCTCAGCCCAACCTAGCCCTCCCAGTGCGGCAAGGTGGAATAGCCCGCACTGGGCTAAGCACGCGTACTGGGGACACCGTGCGCTTTCCGCATAACACGGTGTCTGACCAGTACGACGCCCTCTTATCCACGGCAAGCCCGGGAGTTGGCTCAGGTATCCAACCCGGCTTCGCCACACTCCCCTTTAGCCCCCCCCCCCCCCCAAGAAATTTTTGGGTGTTACTCACGCCTCCAGCCTTGCTCCGTGCTGCCTCCTCATAACGTCGGCTCTCCGCTTTCGCTGCCTCCAGCTCCGCTTTGCGGCGACACTCCACTGGCTCTGCCCAGGGTCTTTACCGTCCAGGATCTCTTCCCATGTCCAATCCTCCTTTTCCCACTGCTGCTGTCGTGGCTGTCCGTTAACCCGCTGCTTTATCTGGGTTTGGTGGGTGATTCTGTAATGGCTGTCAAAGTCTTCTCCTCCTCAGACGAGAGGAGCATGGATCGGACCAAGATGCGGATTGATAATTTTACATGTTTAATGTAAATAACAAGAAAACACTAACAAACTACATTAAACAACCTGAACTGAACATAAAAAACAATGCACTCATGAACAGGAAAGAACGAACGAACGAGAGACGAGACAGTACCGTGTGGTGCAATAAACACAGACACAGCACAATCACCCACAAACAAACAGTGAGAACAACCTACCTTAATATGACTCTCAATAGAGGAAAACGAAAACACCTGCCTCTAATTAAGAGCCATACCAGGCAACCCAAAACCAACATAGAAACAGCAAACATAGACTGCCCACCCAAAACTCACGCCCTGACCATCACACACATACAAAACAACAGAAACAGGTCAGGAACTGACAGTCTGCTTATATGCCCCCTTTATTTATCCTATGTTTGACTTGGTGACACGGAGAACACTGTAAGAACGACCCATGTTCTGAATTCTGTCGTTCATTTCAAAAGTGCTGAACAAAAACAGTGAAGTCGAATTTACATACACTAGGTTGGATCATTAAAACTGTGTTTCAACCACTCCACAAATTTCTTGTTATTACAACAACTATAGTTTTGGCAAATCGGTTAGGCATCTACTTGTGCATGACACAAGTCATTTTTCCAACATTGGTTACAGACAGAATATTTCACTTTAATTCACTGTATCACAATCCAGTGGGTCAGAAGTTTACATACACTAAGTTGACGTTGCCTTTTAAAACAGCCTTGAAAAATTCAGAAAATGATGGCATGGCTTTAGAAGCTTCTGATAGGCTACAACATTATTTGAGTCATTAGTGACCTTGGATGTATTTCAAGCCTAACCTTCAAACTCATGCCTCTTTGCCTGACATTATGGGGAAATCAAAAAAGAAAGAAAAGTCGGCCAAAAATGACCTGCAGAAAGAAAAAAGTTCCTCCACCACAGTAGTCTGGTTCGATCTGGGAAAAGCAAATTCCCAACACTGCTGAAGGTACCACTTCATGCTGTTACAACACAATAGTACGGCTAAGTTTAAACCCATGGACACTTGACGCAGCTGCCACTTCGCTCAGTGAGGATATGCTTCTGTCTCTCAGAGATGAAACGTACTTTTGGTGCGAAAAAGTGCAAATCAAATGCCAGAAACAACAGCAAAGGACACATAGTGAAATGCTGGAGAAACAGGTACAAAAGTATCTATATCCACAGTAAAACGAGTCCTATATCGACATAACTGAAAAACCATGCTCAGCAAGATAAAACCCCACTGCTCCAAAACCCCATAAAAACCAGAACTACGGTTTGCAACTGCAACATGGGGACAAAGATCGACCTTTTTGGAGAATGTCCTCTGGTCTGATGAAACAAAATATAGAACTGTTTGGCCATAATGACCATCTTAATATGTTTGGAGAAAAGGGGAGGTTTGCAAGCGAAGAAACACCATCCAACCGAAGAACGGGGTGGCAGCATCATATTGTGGGGGGCTTTGCTGCAGAGGGACTGGTGCATTTCACAAATAGATGGCATCATGAGTAGAAATTATGTGGATATATTGAAGCAACATCTCAAGACATCAGTCAGGAAAGTAAAGCTTGGTCGCAAATGGGTCTTCCACGTCATTACTCCAGATGTTTAATTGACACAGAGAGTTAACTTTGAAAGAGTCAAACTTGTGAATTTTTCTTACTTTTAATGCTAGTTATGTTATTCAGAAAAAATATACATTAGTAGTCTTATGATTGTATGTATTGAAGTGTTATATAGTATAAAATAAATAAGATTTGTGTTTTAAATAAAATAAATGTGACAATGATAGTTTTAAATGGAAAACTCACTCCTATCACATTGTCACATCTATTTTCTTTGTAAACTTTCTAAATGTCGACAAAATATCACAGGACAAGTTAATGGAAACATAGCTAGGTTGGCTGCTAGTTAAGTGATAGTTTGGCTGTCTAATCCATGTACTGGTGTGTGGCTCGTGACTTTTATAGAGAGACCGCTCTGAACTTTTCCTGCCATTTCCCGGTAATTTAATTAACTCTGCATTCTAAGTCCTGCGCATCCCAGTGCGTGTGACAAAATCAATTGTACAACCAAAGATATTGATCTGTTTCGAGCAATCAGTCTTATGTCATCGTGATGACTAAACTTTTATACTAACATCTGAGGTAAAAAGGACGTGTAATTCCACTACATTTTATGMMGTGAAAATGCAAGCTTGTGTAAGGTAGTAACACAAAATGTCCACATTAGGGAAATTAGCACAATATACAGTAATTGAATATGGCAAAATAATTCAAGATGTTAATTTAAAATGATATGATAATATATGTTACTATTTCACACTCATTTAACCATTTAGAGAGTTTGGTACCCCCTGTATTTAACCTCGTTATTGTTATTTTATTGTTTTTTGTTGTTGTTTTTTTACTTTAGTTTATTTATTAAATATTTTCTTAACTCTTATTTTTCTTAACTGCATTGTTGGTTAAGGGTTTGTAAGTAAGCATTTCACGGTATGATCTACACCTGTTGTAGAATTTGAATAAAATTTGATGTTTTTGAAAAATGCTCCTAAATACAATTTAACCAGGTGCTCTAGACTAGAGCCTCCAAAGTGTCTGTGCAGCAGCCTGAAAGTTTGATGTCCCTAGTCGATTTTAGATAGCTACGGTATRATTCCCCTTTTATCTGTGGTATCATAGCTAGCCTGGCTCGCTAGCAATATCAAATAATGTTGTATAAACAAAAGTAGCTACTAGCTAGCTAGTACCAGTTATCTACTTAGCTAATTACTCACCAAAATCAGTTGTTTGACAGTTGACATGCAGCAGAATTGACCGTGTCGAATGTAATCCATTCCTGGCCATATTGTTGAAATGCATTGGAAGTTTGCATCATCTTTATGGAAAACCATTTTCACTCCTCTTTGCTGTGCTTTGGACCCATATGCAGACTTGACAACAAATGTCCACATGGCAGCGGTTGTCTCTGGGCAATTGGGCATRYTTGGCAAAAGTGGGCAAGTAAGTAATCCATACCAACCCTCCAGTAAGTCGTGACGAACTCACTAACAAAACTCAGTTTTGGACGAGACTGACTTTATGACCAAAATTATRCTATTTACACTTTGTAGTCAATTTTGACACTAGAATGAATGTCAAATCGATGCCACATAGGCCGTTTAAAAAAAGAGAAGTTGGTTCTAAACTAAGGGGTTGACCTTAAAGTGTAGGACCATGCCTTTAAATTATCAAACCATTTAAGAGTGTCAAGTAATCAAATCAACTAACACATTTGCAAAGTATCAAATCAATTAATATTTTTGTATAGTACTCATAGCAATCCCTCATTGCTCAATCAGAAGATGCTCCATAGCAGGGTGCTCATATCAGATTTCTTGATCCAACATCCTCTCACTCTGTATCTCTTACAGTCAGTAGACATGGAGGATGGGAAGCCTGATCTGCTACTAGTCAAAGAGGAGACAATAGAAGACGGACCAGAGAGCATTGAGCTGCTGAAAGTGGACTAAAGATGGAGGGAGCGAGGTAAGGTTGACATTATTGTGCATTTCAGAAAGTACTCAGGACCCCTTAACTTTGTTCCACATTTGTTACGTCCAGCCTTATATTACCCCGATGGATGACAAAGCAAAAACGAGGTTAGGAAGGTTTGCAAATGTATTAAAAATAAACTAATATCTTACGATACATAAGTATTCGACCCTTTAGTCGGAGTACTTTGGTTGAAGGGCAGCCGTTTGGCCAGCGATTACAGCTCGGAGTCTTCTTGGTATGACGCTACAGCTTGGCACACCTTAATTTGGAGTTCTCCATTCTTCTCGCCAGGTATTCCTTCAAGCTCTGTCAGGTTGGGATGCGGTAGCGCGGCTGCACAGCTATTTTTCAGAGGTCTCTATAGAAAAGTGTAGATTGCGTTCAAGTCGGGCTCTGGCATGGGCCACTCGAGGACATTCAGAGACTTGTCCCGAAGCCACCTCTGCGTTGTCTGGGCTGCGTCATGTGCTAGGGTGTTGTCTTGTGGAAGGTGAACCTTCGCCCCAGTCTGGATGGCAGGTTTTTCATCAAGGATCTCTCGTGTACTGTGGCGTCCGTTCATCTTTCCCTCGATACGCTGACTAGTCTCCCAATCCATCTGCTGGAAAACAATCCCCACAGCAAGATGTGCCACCCCATGCATTCACCGTAGGGGATGGTATTTGCCAGTGTGGATGAGCGGTGCCTGGTTTTCCTCTAGACGTGACCATGCATTCAGGCTTTAGAGTTCAAGTCTTGTGTTCCATCGAAAACCAGATATTTGTTCTCCAAAGTCGGAGAGTCCCCTTTAGTGTCCTGTTTGGCAAACTCCCAAAACGAGAGCTTGTCATGTGTCTTTGTTACTGAGAGTGGACTTCCGTATTTGGCCACTCTCCCTAAAGCTGATTGGTGGAGTCCTGGCAGAGATAGTTTTCCTTCATGGAAGGTTCTCCCATCTCCGCAGAGGAATTCTGCTCTGTCAGAGTGGGACCATTCGGGGTTCTTGGGTCACCTCCCGGTGACCAATGGCCCTTCTTCCCCTGATTGCTTCAGTTGGGCTGGGGCAGCCAGCTTTAGAAGAGTTTTGGTGGGCTCCAAACCTTATTCCATGTTAGAGAATGAATGGAGGGCCGATTGTGTCCTTGGGAGCCTTCCCGAATGTGCAGAAACATTTTTTGGTACGCGCTTCTTCAGATCTGGTTGTACTCAGACACAATCCCGTCTCATAGCATATCCTTCGGACAGCACTGGATGTGGTTTTTGCTGGCTGACATCACTGTCAAGCTGTTGGGACCTTATATAGACAGGATTTTTGCCTTTGGTCCCCCATCATGTCCAATCAATTTGATTTACCACAGGTGCGACACGCAGAATCAAGATTAGTAGAAAATCGTCGAAGGATGATTCAATGGAAACAGGTATGGCACTTGAGCTTCAATTTTGGGTCTCATAGCAAAGGAGTCTGAATATTATTGCTAAATTAAGGTATTTCTGTTTTAAATATTTAATACATTTGCAGAAATTGTTATAATAATACCTGTTTTTTCGCGTTTGTCATGTATGGGGGTCTTGATGAGATAGACTGAGAGGGAAAGCATTTTTTTAATCCCAATTTAAAAAATCTTCAATTTATATAAATGAAATGGGCAAGGGTAAAACTGTGATGTTTCACACATTATAAGGTGTACTGAAAATACCGGTATACATGGTAAAAAATCTGGTTTCATATGATAGAGGTTCTCTGCCATGTTTGTAAAGTCTATGTTTTGTAAACCTTTCCTGCTAGGTGCGTTGCTGGAGGCTAACAGAGAAGACTGGGCGGCCATCTTGGATTCCCAGGAACCAGGCCGGTGCAGCCAGGACCCGGGGACAACATCACCGAGGTCAGGCCAGGAACCAGAGCAACATATGGGGTCACGTGGATGGGCACAGTTATCCTCAAACTATGGACTGGGGAACAAAACAGGTTAACCACAACCAGAAACAGACGTCAAACACAAAACAATCATCCGATCTAAGTTAGGGATGGCATGTTGTCTGGACGGAGGGAGAGAGAGAGAAAGTAGCCAACCTGACTAGGCTGTTACGAAACTTGTTGCTGCCATAGGTTTCTTCATTACATCATTGTAGTGCCTATTTTGACTCCATCAAATATTTATAAAAGAGCTAAGCTGAGCAAAGCAGTCAGTTCAAGTTAGCGAAGTAGCAGGCCAATAAGTAGTTTTGCGCGCTCCCGTATTGTCTCACTCTATTATATGAACAATCAAGGCCTACCGGTTGGCTGATCAGTTGTAGCGCTCTCCTCATTTAGCAACTTAATCTTGTAATTTTTTATTTTCCATTTGCATTGATTAAAATTCCCTCTCAATGTAGCGCGCTTTGATTGATTCAATAACAAAAAGCTACACCTGTGAACAGTGTTAGGCTACCGGGCGTCTTTTTATGGGGCGCACTCATAAAAAAGAGTTATACTTTTTTAATTTAATGGTCTATCCTTGTAGACTTATGTTTTGCAATTTAAAAAAATCCAAAACTCACAGGATCTTCATTGTAAGGGTTAAACACCCTCGCTTGTTCAATGAACCATAAACAGTAATGAGAATGCACCTGTGGAACTGTCGTAACCTAACACTATTACAGACGGTAGGCAATTAAGGTCACAGTTATGAAAAACTTAGGACACTAAAGAGGCCTTTCTACTGACTCTGAAAAACACAAGAAGAGCCAGGGTCCCTGCTCATTGCGTGAAGTGCCTTAGGCATGCTGCATGGAGGCATGAGGATGCAGATGTGGGCAGGCAATAAATTGCAATGTCTGTACTGTGAGATGCTAAGACCGTGCTACAGGGAGACAGGACAGACAGCTAATCATCCTCGCAGTGCAGACACGTTGTAACAACACCTGCACAGGATCTACTCCGAACCACACCTGCGGGACAGGGTACAGGATGCAACAACAACTGCCCACGTTCCACCGAGTAACGCACAATCCTCCATCAGATGCTCAGAATGTTCGCAAATAGGCTGAGAAGCTGGACTGAGGGCTTGGTAGGCATGGTCCTCACCAGACATCCCAGCAACAACGTCGCCTATGGGCACAAACCCATGTCGCTGTACCAGACAGCCTGGCAAAAGTGCTCTTCACTGATGAGTCGCGGTTTTGTCTCACCAGGGGATGATGGCGGATTCGATTTATCGTATCAAGGAAGAGAGTTACACCGAGGCCTGTACTCTGGAGCGGGATCGATTTGGAGTTGGAGGTCGTCATGGTCTGGCGGTGGGTCACAGCGTCATCGGACTGAGCTTGTTGTCATTTGCGCAATCAACACTGCGCGTTACAGGGAAGACATCCTTCCTCCTCATGTTTACCCTCCTGCAGGCTCATCCTGACATGACCCTCCAGCATGACAATGCCCCCAGCCATATTGTTGTTTCTGTGCGTGATATTCCTGCAAGACATGAATGTCAGAGTGTTCCGCCAAGGCCAGCGAAGAGCCCGGATCTCAATCCCATTAACCCCCCTGACGGTGATCGGAGCGGTGAGGCTAGGCGCATTACCCTCCAGAAATGTCCGAGGACTTGCAGGTGCCTGGTGAAGAGTGGTACATCTCACAAGAAACTGGTAAAATCTGGTGTAGTCCATGAGGAGAGGATGCACTGCAGTATTACTAATGCAGCTGGTGGCTTACTTATTGATTTGACCCCCCTTTGTTCAGGGACACATTATTCCATTTCTGTTTATCACATGTCTGTGGAACTTGTTCAGTTTATGTCTCAGTTGTTTGAATCTTGTTGATGATTCATAGCAAAATCTACACATGTTGAGTTTGCTGAAAATAAACGCAGTTGACATGTGAGAAGAATTTATTTTTTCTGCTGAGTTTATTTGATTTTAGACAATTCGCCTTTTCGTTGTTAAAATAGACTGAGTTTTTTCCCCTTCAAAAAATACTTGTCCCATGTAATCGAATATTACATGTTGTGGATTATTCAAATATCGAATATATGTTGCCCATTGCCCTTATATTACTTCATGACAACAGACTGGCTGAGACCAGGGCGAGCGTAGATTGTGGTGTGAGGGGACGGGAGGTTGTCGAGTTGGCTAGAGACAGGGATGTGGTAGAGAGGAATGGACACAGACTCCATCTAGTTGTGATTGCAGAGAGACTCAGTATACCCGCCTACACAGTGTATTCAAAGTTGTGGTCGCAAGCCCTGTGGCAACTGAAGTGTGGGTTGCAAAACAAAAATAGTTGCTTTTATAAGCATTTTCTGTATTTGTTTGTGTTGAACAAAAAATGACAGTACAGGTTTATTAAAATAATGGGAAAACCAATATAAATATTTTGAGAAAGGTCATGTGTAAAAATAAAAGTTTTGATTGAGTAAATTAATGTATTGGTTTATTTTCCAATTTGATAAGAGATGTGTTTATGCTGTGAATGAGGACGCAAAAGCGACTTAGAGAAACACGATCTTTATTCGCAGGTCTTTAAGCAAACAATGATACTCCTGGATATTAACATAGGAAAATCCAAAACAGGAAACTAAGGAAATCTCTCGCAGTGGAAGCGACGAGACAGCGCCACAGACTGCAGTCGGCTTCAGGAAGGCACAGGCCGAGAGCTGACATAGACACCTGCTTCACACGCAGCATCTGAAGAAGGCAAAAACGACGAGCGGAACAGGAGGACACAGAACAGCAAACATGTCAGACAAGAATCCGACAAGACAGTAAGCGGAAACAGAGGGAGAAATAGGGACTCTAATCAGAGGTCAAAATAGGGACAGGTGTGAAAGAGTAAATAGTAGTTAGAGAATGAGAAACAGCGGAGCAGACGAACGATAGAGAGAGAGACGAGAGAGGAGAAGGGAGGGGAAGAGAGAGGATAGAAAGAGAAAGAACCTAATAAGACCAGCAGAGGGGAAGCACAGGACAAGACATGATGATCAAAGACAAAACATGACAAGATGAAAATGTCATGATTTTTACATTATGTTGATTGATTAAAAATCGAGAAATATACCGATTTTAAGGTGTGTGTCATTATATTTGGATGGGGGTCACAAGAAAATTGATTGCAAAAAAAAATTCCTTCAGCCTGCCGTCAGAAAGATGTATCAACGGAATATGGACCCTGCGACAACACAGACACTCCTGGCCTTCATCCTCCTCACACTCTCTTTATTTAAATCAGACCTCAGACAATGCGCAGTTCTTCAACACTAAATGGCTACACAAGCCCATGACAAATGACAGTAGGAAAAACAGAATCAGTAAGGTGGCGGCATAAAAGAGAAGCGCTTCCCGTGTCGTTCTGTGAGAAAGATTTCAGTTTCCCCAAACAGGTGGAGATCCACCAGAGCAGGTATTCCCAAACTGGGTCAGCGCGCAATGCCGCCAGGGGTACGCCAAATAAAAATGTGATTCACGTTTAAAAAATACAAAAAAAAAAAATCTTCACATTTTCAAACAACATTATATTTTCCATCGGGCTATACATTTTGGTCAGGTTTTTTTCTCGCCTGAGTAGCCTCGTTTCACTGCCAAAAATAAAGTTAAACCATCTCGTGTTCAGCGAAATAACACAATGTCAAATACAGGTAGCCTAGTCAAATAATTAACATCCAATCACATTAACCGTTACTCTCTCGCTGGGAATTCCACTAACGGTCCGTATGTAGCCAAACGTAGCTGCTGCTCATTCCGTTTGCTCGAAAATTGATAAATGGTTCAAAAAGTACAGCCCGCATCCATAGAGACACATACCAGCTCTACTGGTAGTACTGCTACTACCAGCTGTACTACACCTGCACTTGTCAACGACACAAGTTGTTCTGCTTCCACGAGCACATCCAATGCTAGCATCAGTAATTCTACATTGTTGTTAGTCCACCTAGCATGGACACTGATAGTTTGTGAATATGATGCAGCGAAGAGCTACTGCTCCCTTACCTGGAAAGAGCACCGAACAACAGACAGGGACATTGGATCATCGAAGAGGGCAAATATGATGAGAACTACATTGATTTGGGGTCACTTATATTGAGAGTAGTGCCATTCCTCAGCCACAGTGTGTTATATGTGCAAAAGTACTAATCTCACCACTCGATGAAACCTTCATTCTTGTGCAGATTTTAGAAACAAAAACATGCCAATTTGAAAAATAAGCCACAGGAGTTTTTTTTGGAGCGAGAATTAAGATGACTTTCGAGTAGTAAGACATGTATAAAAGCAACAGATACCATTAATAAGAAGGGGCTAGAAGAGTCTTAAATGGTGAGCTACCGAGTGGCTAGAACAGGCAAGCCCCATACTATTGTGGAGGACTTAATTCTTCCTGCTGCCGCGGGTATGGCTGGAACAATGCTGGGGGAAAAGGCCCCAAAAAACTATACAGACAATGCCTTCATCAAACAACACTGTTTCACGACGAATCAGTGACATGGCAGGAGATGTTTTGAAACAATTACTGCTTCGCATTACGAGCTAGTGAATTCTATGCGTTTCAGCTGGAMGAATCAACAGACGTGGCGGGCCTGGCACAGCTCCTGGTATATGTCCGTTACGTTTATGGGGGGTCAATTAAGGCAGACATCCTCTACTGGAAACCAGGACAACAGGGGAGGATATMTTTAAAGTACTGGACAGCTTTGTGACATCAAATGGACTTTGGTGGTCAAGATGTGTTGGTATCTGTACTGKTGCCACAAAAGKCATGACAGGGAGACATAGTGGAGTGGTAACACTCYTGCAAGCAGTTGCTCCCGACGCCACTTAGGTACACTGCAGAATCCACCGAGAGGCTCTTGCTGCCAAGGGAATGCCTGACAGCTTGAAAGGCGTTTTGTACACTACAGTGAAAATGGTTAACTTAGTTAAAGCAAGGCCCTGAACTCTCGTGTATTTTCTGCACTATGCAATGATATGGGCAGCGACCATGTAATGCTTTTACAGCATACAGAAGTGCGCTGGTTATCAAGGGGCAAAGTATTGACACGTTTATTTTAATTGAGAGACAAGCTTAAAGTTTTCTTACTGACCATAATTTCACTAGTCTGACCGCTTGCATGATAATGAGTTTCTCACACGACTGGCCTATCTGGGTGATGTTTTTTCTCGCTTGAATGATCTGAATCTAGGATTACAGGGACTCTCCGCAACTAAATTCAATGTGCGTGACAAAATTGAGGTTATGATTAAGAAGTTGGAGTCTCTGTCTGCATTAATAAGGACCTTCCTCCATGCCCTGCCTCCAGTCCACTTACTGATATCTGAACAAGAGAGCCTCATCGAAATTGCAACAAGCGGTTCTATGAAAATGTAATTTAATCAGAAGCCACTGACAGATTTCTGGATTGGGCTGCGCTCAGAGTATCATGCCTTGGCAAATCGCGCTGTTAAGACACTGATGCCCTTTGCAACCACGTACCTATGTGAGAGTGGATTCTCGGCCCTCACTAGCATGAAAACTAAATACAGGCACAGACTGTGTGTGGAAAATGATTTACGACTGAGAGTCTCTCTAATACAACCCAACATTGCAGAGTTATGTGCATCCTTTCAAGCACACCCTTCTCATTTACCTGTGGTGAGTTATTCACAATTTTTGATGAACAAATAAAGTTTTATATTTAAGATGGCTAAATAAAGAGCAAAATTATTGATTATTATTATATTATTATTTGTGCCCTGGTCKTATAAGAGCTCTTTGTCACTTCCCACGAGCTGAGGTTGTGACAAACTCACACTCATTCTTATGTTTAATAAGTGTATTGTATATTGTGTGTGTGGCAGGCTTACAATGGCAAAAAAACAATATTTGAGAATGCGCTGACCCTTGTGCTCGAGGGGGCACGCAGCTGGAGGTTGAATGTTTGAAGGGGTACGGGACTATAAAAAYGTTTGGGAACCACTGCACCAGAAGATGCACATGGAAGACAAATTGTTCGGCTGTCATCTGTGCTGGGACAGTTTATCTGACTTGTCCAATTTGAAGATGCACCAGAGGGTCCACATGGCAGAAATCTTACAGCTGCCCTCAGTGTGAGAAGAGGTTC
This sequence comes from Salvelinus sp. IW2-2015, assembly GCF_002910315.2. Lineage (NCBI taxonomy): Eukaryota > Metazoa > Chordata > Actinopteri > Salmoniformes > Salmonidae > Salvelinus > Salvelinus sp. IW2-2015. The sequence continues at coordinate 48,762,105 of NC_036853.1, forward strand.
TCCCACCAGCACCAACTGAAGATGCACCTGAAGATCCACACGGGAGAGAGGCCGTTTGCCTGTATGCACTGCGGGAATAAGTTCTCAGAGAGGAGCTACCTCAGGATACACTAACAGAAAATGCACACGACCCATGTATAGAGTATAGTGACATGTAATGTAGTACTAGTTAGTTTGTAGTTCATTCTGTTYGTTTTGGATATATAGAGCCCCACAGTGGAGGTGTCATAATACCCATAGAACCTAGTGGTCAAACAGGGAAATGGTTACAATCTTTTTTCACCATTCATTTTTCCCATAGGYGATTTTAGAAACACTTAAGATAAGGTCTGTGTTTCGTGTAGGCTTACTCTGGCGTGACATTTTGATAACCATGTGTCATGACTTGCTCTGTTGGGTGAGGATCATAGGCGCCAGATCCCCCCCTCTCCCCCACCAGTTTTATGACGGGTTGAAAATACCGTGTAGAAACTCTGCTGTTGTTGGGTTTGGCAGGATTGAGGAGAAAGAAACCTCTTTGTTACAAGGAGATTCRTCCTGCCAAAACAGTAACATCAAAAAGTTGAATAATGAAACAATATTTCTGTAATCCAAAACAGTTGGAATGGTCTGTGGGTACTTAAAGAACAATCCTGTCAAATTCATTACTAATTGGTGACGTAACTAAGGACAGTAGAACAACATAACTGTATCTCGGAATGTGCATATTTCCCAGTGATCAGATRCACATCCAAATGTTGGGGAACTGATATYATTAAATATGAAACTATTTGTGAGAAGATGTAATGTGATGTCAGCCTTCTAAATGAGWMAATTGTTTTTCATATGAAGTATTAACCAAGTCAGTGGCCATGCCCACGTGAGCACAGACATTACGACAAAAGGAGGGAARGCCCCTTTTTCCCCAAGTGCTTAAATAGGACTRGTGACAAATGTACATTAGTCAAGAAAATGTTAGGACGGGAGTCCCCACGTTGAAATTGCTACCACTCTACAGACCAGTTACGTGCAGTTRCAGCTGAATACGTTACAAATGGTTAATAAATCTACAAAACTAAAGACTACACATTCACCGTCTGCAGCTGTATATGTAAAGTAGTTTAGGAAACTCGACCGAAGACGAGAGAACATTTCCCTATCGAACGACCATTGGTACATCTGACCTATCCATTATGACAGACACTTCCAGAACAAAAGGAACAAGCTACGACTACAAAGGACATGGTGACCTCTGGTGGACAACCAGAGACTTACACAACCAGAGACTTTGTCGACTGACTTTCCAGAAAATGGACCGGAGATTTCAACAGAGACAACAAAGACATAAAATCGTAAATATATACATTGCAATTCTTTTCGAATAAGCGGCCGTRCATGTGCAAAGTATTAGCATTTCCTTGAGCATAGTTATCAGCTGTATGTACGATAGTGAAGTCCTTTGTGTTTTCTCCCGTTCTTTCCTACATGCCCCTCCCTTTTCATTTTGTGTAACAAGCCATCATATCGGTTTAGTCCACTAGAGACCTTTCATTGCATTATGTAGTAATCAATGTGTAAGCTATTCTGTTTCTGTTTATGTAATTCTGTGTGATTATTTATTTAGTTAGTAAATAAATAATTAAGCCAATTTGTATATCGCTGATTCATCATTTATGCTAGGGTTTGCACAGATATCCAAGGATTTTGTGACATTCAGAATGAGACTGATAGAAGGCAACAATTAATAATGACTGAAATGTAAGAGATATTTATATCTTTCAGAGTTCATTCGGAAACCGGTAACTCGTTAAATAAACTTTTTCCGTGGCGCCCCAAGATTGCAAATGAGTTAATTGTTACAGGATTAATTTAATCATCGTAATAATTAAACATAGTTAATCGATTTGATAAAACAATCATCACATTAATGATAGCCAAGACACGACACATGTACATTATCTATGTAGTAGGGAACTGGATGAGGTGAACTGAGGAAAACATGGTGTTATGTGATAGTGTCAAAAAAATTGCTTCATTGATGAAAAGTGACAACCTTTGATGCTGATGTTTTATAATGAGGAAATMATAGTAACTTAATTCATGTTTACTTTACATAAAGTAGTCAAGCTGTGTGTAATGTAATGTTGAATATTTTCCAAAGTATTCTAAAATTAATTTTATCAAAGTGAGGGTATCAGATTTACAGAGAATATAGTTCTTATAGTTGAATATAGTTCAAGAATGAATAGATATCCATTCTTGAATCAACAGATTTGGATTTTAAAAAATAAACACCAATGGCTCCATATTGTTAGGTACATGAATCACAGTGTTAGAGAAGGGCTTGACTGTGTTAACATTTTATAATATCATGTCATGTTTGTGTGTACAGCAAAGAGTTTCTTATATAAACCGTCATGCTTTTCTGTTCAATGTGTGTTTACAGTCTGCAGTCCATGAGGACCTGCTGATATCCGGTGTTACTGGCAGGCGAGACTGGACCTCTGAGGTGGCTGGTCACAAACCTTGGTTCCGGATCAGGACCCTGGATCAGGAGCCGTCGCTTTTCCTTTCCGAGTCAGAAACAGAACCAAACCGTGAGAGGCAGAGACTCCACCACCACACAGAACACAACCAGTGGACAGGTGGACTAAACAACCTCAGTCCTACTGGTCATCAGATAAACAGAGGCTCCAGTCAGGGATCCAGTCTGCAGCCCAGACCCTTCTCTTCACAGTCTCAGTGCAGTGATGAAGCAGCGCCTGGGGCTGATAGAGATAGGCCCTCCTGTTCCTATGATACAAACACCACAGTATCCACGATGAACAATTCAGGTCACCCTGGGCTTCAGCCTTCACAGAGAGTAGTGGGAGACACSCCCYGTGGGAGTCTAACAGGAAGTCTGTCTTCTCCTTCAGGATCTTGTCTAATGCCTGGTGACTGGGTTCATAGAAGGCCTGGACCAGGGTCTATCCTTCCTCAGTTACCTCATGGTTACTCCACCAATACAGACAGGGTCAGGATGGGCGTTCACCACAAGAGATACCTAGCCTATAACACAACACACAATCCCAATAACACCCAAACAATGGCTAGAGGTCAAGGATGGAGCTCAAAGACTAACCACCTGAGGGTGGTGGCTCCTGCTTCTGCCTCGTCTGGTGTCATTGGGTCACAACGTGGGAGGCCGAGTAATAGGACGGACGCTGAGAAGCCGTACGCCTGCCCCACATGTGGGAAGCGCTTCGCTAGGGCAGACTATTTGAGGGAGCACCAGGCCGTTCACACCAAGGAGAGGCCCTTCAAGTGCAAACTATGTTACAAGAGCTTCTCCTTCCTGACTAACCTTACCAGACATAGGAGTGTCCACAACCGGGAGAAATTGTAACAGTGTGGCTCGAGATGTACGCAGGGGATATCTGGGAACTATTCTTAAGTTGACATATAGTTGTGAAGTGTTTTGGGGAAGAGGGTAATTAACCACATACCCTTCATTAACCCTTTGTTAACTTGTCATTTGAAACAGGCTTGGATATACCTGTTTTTAGACAGACAGTAAACCTAGGCTAAAACAAGGACAGTTTAATATTTACCTTACTGGAGGTGATGTAGATGGAATAAAATAATTACATTATTTTCTACTCTATTCTTAATATCACACTGTTCTTTCTAAACAAGTCTGTTCTCAGCTTGAAAGATACTGATCATGGGAGATTTGATGTGTAATGTAATAAACAGTACCGTAATTCAAAGAGCAGCGTGCATACCTTTTTCATTTAAGCACACCCTTTCAGCTATGATGCCAACCAATAAGATAATTTCTCTTTATTGTACAACAATTTCCACGTGTGTTTTTATTGTTGTTATTTAGACAGTGAAATCCTGGCACTCAAAATATGACAAATTTAACTGAGCAGCATCACATACTTACTGCAGTAGTCTTTAATTTGCGTTGGAGACAGGACTTGGTTGATAGATGTTATCTGGATAACGCTAGTTAGCTGCTAACAATGGCTAACTGTATGGTTTTTCACACTCAAATAGCCTCCGTTATGGAGGTGCTAGCGAATGCAGCWGTGGCAGAGATCTTTAAAGTCGTAGACAACTATGCTGTGTTTCATTTGGAAATAACTCAAAGCCAAAAAGAAAACGGGGCATTGCGAAGGAAACTACAGCTACTGGAAACTGAAGGTAGCACGGGAGCGAGCAACGTGAGAGCGTAGTGTAAAGATCCTCAACAGATACAGAGGCATGTCAAGAGGTACAAATTGCAGAAGGCAGAGGCTGCGCGGCCTGTCGCCYTGCATATATAGCTCAGTGCCTGTCGCCTCGTTCACCTTTTGACGTGATCAGATTTATTATCGAGAATTGAGTCTTGGTCAGTTTGTGGATAGTATGCAATAATTCCCCTGATTACTTTGGTATTTTGTATTTCATTAGGATCCCCATTAGATGTTGCAAAAGCAGCAGCTACTCTTCCTGGGGTCCACACAAAACATAATACAGAATGACATAATATAGAATATCATTAGACAAGAACAGCTCAACAACAGAACTACATAAAAAGAAATTTAAGGCACACGTTGCCTACATATCAATGCATACACACAAACTATCTAGGTCAAATAGGGGAGAGGTGTTGCTTTATCGGTTTTTGAAACCAGGTTTGCTGTTTATTTGAGCAGCATGAGATGGAAGGAAGTTCCATGCAATAAGGGCTCTATATAATACTGTACGCTTTCTTGAATTTGTTCTGGATTTAGGGACTGTGAAAAGACCCCTGGTTGCATGTCTGATTGGATAAGAGTGTGTCAGAGCTGTGTGTAAATTGACTATGCAAACAATTTGGGATTTTCAACACAATGTTTCTTATAAAAAGAAGTGATGTAGTCAGTCTCTCCTCAACTCTTAACCAAGAGCGACTGGCCTGCATAGTATTAATATCAGCCCTCTGATTACAATGAAGAGCAGAACGTGCCGCTCTGTTTTGGGTCAGCTGCAGCTTAACTAGGTATTTCCTTGCAGCACTGGACACATGACTGGACAATAATCAAGATTAGACAAAACTAGAGGCTGCAGAACTTGCTTTTTGGAGTGTGGTGTCAAAAAAGCAGAGCATCTCTTTATTACAGCCAGACCTCTCCCCATCTTTATAACCATTGAATCTATGTTTTGACCATGACAGTTGACAATCTAAGGTAACGCCAAGTAATTTTGTCTCCACAACTTGTTCAACAACCACACCATTCKTTACCAGATTCAGCTGAGGTCTAGAATTTAAGGAATGATTTGTACCAAATACAATGCTCTTAGTTTTAGAGATGTTCAGMACCAGTTTATTACTGGCCACCCATTCCAAAACAGACTGCAACTCTTTGTTAAGGGTTTCAGTGACTTAATTAGCTGTGGTTGKTGATGCATATATGGTTGAATCATCAGCATACATGGACACACATGCTGTGTTTAATGCCAGTGGCAGGTCATTGGTAAAAATAGAAAATAGTAGAGGGCCTAGAGAGCTGCCCTGCTGTACACCACACTTTACATGTTTGACATTAGAGAACCTACCATTAAATAAAACTTTTTGAGTTCTATTAGATAGATAGCACTGAATCCATGATATGGCAGAGGTTGAAAGCCATAACACATACGTTTTTTCAACAACAGGTTATGGTCAATAATATCAAATAATATCTCAAATCTAACAGTACAGCTCCCACAATCATCTTATTATCAATTTCTTTCAACCAATCATCAGTCATTTGTGTCAGTGCAGTATATGAGTGCCCTTCTCTATAAGCATGCTGAAAGTCTGTTAATTTGTTTACAGAGAAATAGCATTATATTTGGTCAAACACATTTTTCCCCAACAGTTTGCTAAGAGCTGGCAGCAAGCTTATATGTCTGCTGTTAGAACCAGTAAAGGCRGCTTTACCACTCTTGGCTAGTGGAATTACTTGGGCTTCCCTCCAGGCCTCAGGACAAAGACTTTCCTCTAGGCTSAGATTAAAAATATGACAGATAGGAGTGGCTATAGAGTCAGCTACCATCCTCAGTAGCTTTCCATCTAAGTTGTCAATGCCAGGAGATTTGTCATTATTGATCGARAACAATAATTATCTTCAGCTAGCARAAAGACACAATATCATATTCTAACCAGYTTCTTMATTACWGCACGTATTATMATTTACTCAACAAAAACTATGTGATGCATGGAACATAATACATTGATCAATAAATTGTATATCAAGAAGTTATGAGAAATGTTGCCTTACATCCTTGCCAATTCTAGACATTGTCAATAGTATAACCGTTGAGTTTGACAGTACGTAACCTAACTACCTCTTTTCCTTCTATCACTCTCAGGTGAAGGAGGTCTCACTGGAGGCTACAGGACTTTGTGAAGCCAGTGGGACACAAACCATGGAGAGATGGCCAACCAATCACTGTTGTCCTGGGATCAAGCTAGAGAGGTCAAGGACCTGACTCAGCACCACGGAGGTCAGTGGAACGCTGAGCGCCGTCCTTAAGTCAGAGACAGACACCAAGACTTTAACGGGGCTGGGGCGACGAAGCTGTCCTCCTTTCCCCATTTAGAGTATTTACTTAGGTAACCTGAGCCCAAGGACTGTTCTCTCAATCGGGACACAGGTATGTGTTACAGGTCCTGTTCATATGCTACAGAGACAGAGATGATACCTGGTGACATGCCTGTGGGATTAGATACACAGACTAATCCAATGAGAGGGGACTGGAACCGGTAACGTAGTAGTGTACAGTATATCAGCCTTGTTAAGGCAAGGTTTTACTGCTAACCTACAAAGCATTACTGGGCTTGCTCCTACCTATCTTTCCGATTTGGTCTCGCGTACATACCTACACGTACGCTACGGTCACAAGACGCAGGCCTCCTAATTGTCCAGAATTTCTAAGCAAACAGCTGGAGGCAGGGCTTTCTCCTATAGAGCTCATTTTTATGGAATGGTCTGCCTACCCATGTGAGAGACGCAGACTCGGTCTCAACTTTTAAGTCTTTACTGAAGACTCATCTCTTCAGTGGGTCATATGATTGAGTGTAGTCTGGCCCAGGAGTGTGAAGGTGAACGGAAAGGCTCTGGAGCAACGAACCGCCTTGTGTCTCTGCCTGGCCGTTCCCCTCTCTCACTGGGATTCTTTGCCTCTAACCCTATTACAGGGGCTGAGTCACTGGCTTACTGGTGCTCTTCCATGCCGTCCCTAGGAGGGGTGCGTCACTTGAGTGGGTTGAGTCACGACGTGGTCTTCCTGTCGGGTTGGCGCCCCCCTTGGGTTGTGCCGTGGCGGAGATCTTTGTGGGCTATACTCGGCCTTGTCTCAGGATGGTAAGTTGGTGGTTGAAGATATACTCTCTAGTGGTGTGGGGGCTGTGCTTTGCCAAAGTGGGTGGGGTTATATCCTTCCTGTTTGGCCCTGTCCGGGGGAATCATCGGTGGGGCCACAGTGTCTCCTGACCCCTCCTGTCTCAGCCTCAGTATTTATGCTGCAGTAGTTTATGTGTCGGGCTAGGTCAGTTTGTTATATCTGGAGTACTTCTCCTGTCTTATCCGGTGTCCTGTGTGATTTAAGTATGCTCTCTCAATTCTCTCTTTCTTCTCTCTTCTTCTCTCTCTCTCTTTCTTCCGGAGGACTGAGCCCTAGGACCATGCCTCAGGACTACTGGCATGATGACTCCTTGCTGTCCCCAGTCCACCTGCCGTGCTGCTGCTCCAGTTTCAACTGTTCTGCCTGCGGCTATGGAACCCTGACCTGTTCACGGACGTTTACCTGTCCCAGACCTGCTGTTTTCAACTCTCTAGAGACAGCGGAGCGGTAGAGATACTCTTAATGATCGGCTATAAAAAGCCAAATGACATTTACTCCTGAGGTGCTGACTTGCTGCACCCTCGACAACTACTGTGATTATTATTATTTGACCATGCTGGTCATTTATGAACATTTGAACATCTTGGCCATGTTCTGTTATAATCTCCACCCAGCACAGCCAGAAGAGGACTGGCCACCCTCAAGCTGGTTCCTCTCTAGGTTTCTTCCTAGGTTTTGGCCTTTCTAGGGAGTTTTTCCTAGCCACCGTGCTTCTACACCTGCATTGCTTGCTGTTTGGGGTTTTAGGCTGGGTTTCTGTACAGCACTTTGAGATCAGCTATGTAAGAAGGGCTACAGTGGGGCAAAAAATATTAGTCAGCCACCAATTGTGCAAGTTCTCCCACTTAAAAAGATGAGAGAGGCCTGTAATTTTCATCATAGGTACACTTCAACTATGACAGACAAATGAGAAAAAAATCCAGAAAATCACATTGTAGGATTTTTAATGATTTATTTGCAAATGATGGTGGAAATAAGTATTTGGTCAATAACAAAGTTTCTCAATACTTTGTTATATACCCTTTGTTGGCAATGACAGAGGTCAAACGTTTTCTGTAAGTCTTCACAAGGTTTTCACACACTGTTGCTGGTATTTTGGCCCATTCCTCCATGCAGATGTCCTCTAGAGCAGTGATGTTTTGGGGCTGTTGCTGGCAACACGGACTTTCAACTCCCTCCAAAGATTTTCGATGGGGTTGAGATCTGGAGACTGGCTAGGCACTCCAGGATCTTGAATGCTTCTTACGAAGCCACTCCTTCGTTGCCCGGGCGGTGTGTTTGGGATCATTGTCATGCTGAAAGACACAGCCACGTTCATCTTCAATGCCCTTGCTGATGGAAGAGGTTTCACTCAAAATCTCACGATACATGGCCCATTCATTCTGTCCTTTACACGGATCAGTCGTCCTGGTCCTTTGCAGAAAACAGCCCCAAGCATGATGTTTCCACCCCATGCTTCACGTAGGTATGGTGTTCTTTGGATGCAACTCAGCATTCTTTGTCCTCCAACCGACAAGTTGAGTTTTTACCAAAAAGTTATATTTGGTTTCATCTGACCATATGACTTCCCCAATCTTCTTCTTCTGGATCCCAAATGCTCTCTAGCGAACTTCAGACGGTCCTGGACATGTACTGGCTTAAGCAGGGGGACACGTCTGGCACTGCAGGATTTGAGTCCCTGGCGGCGTAGTGTGTTCGATGGTAGGCTTTGTTACTTTGGTCCAGCTCTCTGCAGGTCATTCACTAGGTCCCCCCGTGTGGTTCTGGGATTTTGCTCAGAACCACACATTTTGGACCCACGGGGTGAGATCTTGCGTGGAGCCCAGATCGGGAGATTATCAGTGGTCTTGTATGTCTTCCATTTCCTATAATTGCTCCCAGTTGATTTCTTCAAACAAGCTGCTTACCTTTGCAGATTCAGTCTTCCCAGCCTGGTGCAGGTCTACATTTTGTTTCTGTGTGTCCTTTGCCAGCTCTTTGGTCTTGGCCATAGTGGAGTTTGGAGTGTGACTGTTTGAGGTTGTGGACAGGTGTCTTTTATCTGATACAAGTTCAAACGGTGCCAATTAATACAGGTAACGAGTGGAGGACAGGGAGCCTCTTAAAGAAGAAGATTACAGGTCTGTGAGAGCCAGAATTCTGCTTGTTTGTAGGTGACCAAATACTTATTTTCCACATAATTTGCAAATAAATTCATTAAAAATCCTACAATGTGATTTTCTGGATTTATTTTCCTAATTTTGTCTGTCATAGTTGAAGGTACCTATGATGAAAATTACAGGCCTCTCTCATCTTTTTAAGTGGAAGAACTTGCACAATTGGGTGGCTGACTAAATACTTTTTTGCCCATGTATATAAATACTTTGATTTGATATACTCTGTAGTGCGCCTAGATAGAAAGGGGATGCCCTTTTGTGTCTATTCTTGTCTTGAGGCTGCATAGCCAGCTACCTACTATCTTGAAACTCACTGACAACTATTTCACTTACTTTACGCCTTTTATAGTTTGTGACCTGTGTTACCCAGCACAGTGAGTGGCAGAAGCAAGAGTGGACTGGGTCAGGCAGGAGTGGTTCTGAGCCAGTGGCAAGTTGGTCCTGGCAGCAGGAAAGAAAGTGCAGTGGGACATTTATTTTTTACCTTTATTTAACTAGGCAAGTCAGTAAGAACAAATTCTTATTTTCAATGACGGCCTAGGAACAGTGAGTTAACTGCCTTGTTCGGGGCAGAATGACAGATTTTTATCTTGTCAGCTCGGGGATTCGATCTTGCAACATTTCGGTTACTACTCCCAATGCTCTAACCCACTAGGCTACCTACCTACCTGCTGTTAAGTACTTTAAAAGGACTTCAAGTTTGTGCTTAACAATCCAACCTAATGTTATTTTGTGCATGTCACCACAATATGTAATAAGGTTTACAGAGAAAGAACACAAACAAGTATACTGTTTTTGTTTTAAAGTAAGGTGATCTCCTTATGACACTAACTTTCCTTGTTAGCTCATCGAATAGCATCTGAACCACTGTTGAAGTGTAWTTAATTTACTGCCAATGTGGATATGCCTTGTTTGACACTCTTTCCACATATGAGTGAGGGAGTTTTATTAAGCTGAACCGGTGTGCACCAGGATATGGCTCAGGATGTGAACGGGCGAAAGCGGTGAGAGAGGAGCGCCCTGCTCAAATAGAACCGTAATCTACGCCAACAAGYCAGCGTGGCGCATCGTTCAGGAACATACAACATACATTTTCCATAAWTAAATACTTTTCTATCTAGTTTAAGGCAGATAAAGTATGTATGCGTTTCYAACACTTTGCATGTGTTGTAATCATTACTRCAAGTGCTTAGCATACGTCACTTTGTTTTGAGACAACTTCGCCATGTCACCCGCTTCACGCCCAGGAGGCAGCCCGGTTTCAAAATGAATGCAATCACTTTTCACCTGACGAAATCTCCGCCCACCTGGGCACCTGTGCCAGCTTCATCTAATCCCCTCATTGGAATTTAAAATCAGATCGCAGCTGCTGTTTGGATGGGCCGTATAACCCTTTTTTTCCCTCCAGAAAATCTGCAATCCAAATMAACCTATCCCAGCCACCATATTATTTTTCGAAGCCCAATTGATTCTGAATTCGAGCATTTCAAATGTATTGTTATGATCAGACCTTTTGATGTAAGGACTAAGGCAAGGGTGTCAAACTCAATTCCTGGAGGGGCGAGTGTCAGTTTCTTAGTTTGGAACTCCTCTCACCTGGTTTTCTAGGTCTTAATTGAACATGAATTCAAAGGTAATAACCCAGTAGACACGCGGGCGGCTCTCCTGGAATTGAGTTTGACATCCCTGGACAAAGGTGTTGGACTGACTGCTCCAGGGAGTCCCAGCCTGGCTACCCATCAAATTTGCTTTTGTAGGATATTATGCAGTTATACTGTAGATAGAATTATGGTAGACTGATGATATGCAGACATTATAAATTACTAGGAGTAAGGTGGATTTCACCAGAATGTCACCTTGGGCTTGGGGAATCAAGGTGACTGACCCACATCGGTGGGTCAGTCATGGTGTGGGGTGGCATTTCTTTGTGGGCCGCACAGCCCTCCTTGTGCTCGCCAGAGGTAGCCTGACTGCCATTAAGTACCGAGATGAGATCCTCAGACCCCTTGTGAGACCATATGCTGACACATGCACATTTGTGCCACTCTCTCCTCAACAAACTAATAA
>NC_036853.1:48779867-48795986 GCF_002910315.2 Salvelinus sp. IW2-2015
GTAAAAATACTTTAAAGTCCTACGTTTTTTGGAGGTATCTGTACTCTACTATTTATACTTTTACAACTTTTAATTCACTACATAAATAATGTCGTTTTTACTCTAAACATTTTCCATGACACCCAAAAGTACTCCTTACATGATGAATACTTAGCAGGACAGGAAAATTGTCAAATATACACACTTATCAGGAGAAAACGTGGTCATCCCTACTGCCTCTGATCTGGCAGACTCACTGAATACAAATGCGTCATTTGTAAATGATGTCTGAGTGTTGGAGTGTACCCCTGGCTATTCGTTAATTATAAAAACAAGAAAACGGTGCATCTGCTTTGCTTAATATCAGGAATATGAAATGATTTATACTTTTACTTTTGATACTTAAATATATTTGASCAATTACCTTTACTTTTATACTTAAGTATATTTAGAACCAAATGCTTTTACTTATACTGAAGTAGTAMTTTACTGGGRGACTTAAACTTTTACTTGAGTAACTTTCTATTAAGGTATCTATACRTTTACTCAAGTATGACAATTGTGTACTTTTTCCACCACTGAGAGTAAATAGCTACCTTACTGAGTAACGTTAGTTATCTTCACTTTCTTCCAGTAGTAGACTACTACTCAGTCTGTCAAAGTCGCCAGCTTTTTATTGATTTCAAGAAATGAAACGCACCATACCAACGTCAATGATGCAACTTTTGCTCTATTTGTTGTATCTGAAAATAAGCAATTATACTCGTAACCATGTCTAATTCGTTKGCTAGCTTYCTTAGTTCACATGTAGKGTGGTATTTAGCTTGTTATCWGTCAGTCAATCGTTAATAGCTGGATGGACGCAGCAGTGCGACAGGCAGACTGCTTCTCCTCGAACACCCCGGTGAAAGGGATGCTGAGAGCCCATTGCTATCAATGTACGGACCAAAGTGAGCGTGAGACGTGGGCTTTGAATATTTCGGTTCACTACGTAATTCAAAGAACACCGCATTTTTTTTTTTTTTTTTATTCATAATAAAATCAACTTACATTGCTACATAAACATGTCTAGCACAACATCAGGTATTAACTAATACTCAAACATACAAAAATATCAATTAAAAAATATATCAAAATTAACAATTTAAGTGCAATTATATCACTCTGAAATATATTTTTATTGATTCATGAAGATGTTATTCTTGTTGTTATTCACTAGTGGTTAATGTTTTATACGATAAATATCAATCAGAAAATTTTCATTTTGTATGAATTTTGGAATCTTTGTTGTTAAGTATTTGGCACAAAGAATAAAAATTAACAATCATTTCAGTGGTTTTGTTATCATTGCAATAGTAACTATTTATATATTTAATGTTAATATAGGCAGTGTTCATAATGGTAATAAGTACTTTGCAAGGTTTCCCAAATTCTGACCAAATTTACATTCAAAGAACAAGTGAACAGATTCTCACCTTCTTTTTTCACAGAAACGCAGATATCATCAATAGCCACAATAGCCAAAATGGATACATGATCTAGTAAAATTTTGAAGTGCACTTCCTTAACTTTGTTTGGTATAACAGTATTTGTAAGGCCTAAACATGCATTTTTTTTCTAGACATGTCAGGAATAAGCATGTTCAGAAAAACTTCCTCTTCGGTGTAGTTGGGTTTTGTGAATGAAGAATTTGTCTTTATAATTTTATTACAACAGAGATCTCTCAAGTAAGCCCACGCTTCCAATCTGAGTTCTGGATAAACTTTGTGATCATTCCAAAATTAGATGATGTTTTCAAAAGTGTAGTTAGACACCACTGGAACGGCTTGATCACAGAATAAACTCTCTGAAAGGTATTGGAAAACTCTTTCAAATGTTACAAATTGTTATAATGTGAGAATATTACCTTGATGTCGAATATCATACAGAAGTCAGTATTCCTCTCATGCCAGCTGGGGTGAACAATGACCTATTCCTTACAGTTATGTCTGAATTTTCCCAAAAGAGCTTTATGAGGGAAAATTGTGCAGGAAATATTTTCCAGGCCATTAAGCTTGTTGTGTGAAACCCAATTTAGCAGGTAATCTTTCAGGAATATAATTACATTTCAGTAAAATTGAAGACCTCCCAATTTATTAAACACATTATTTGGAATGAAATACATATTGAATCAGTATCGATAACATTTTTTTACACCAGTTTTCTTGAAAGTGTTATTTTATGTCAACAAATCCAACATTCTAGACCGCCTTCAGCTCTTTTGTTAGAAAGAAGATTTTTTTAAGTTTGTAAGACTTATTTTTCAGATGAAGTCAAGAAAGTCTTATTGATCTCTTTACAAGTGCTGGATTTCAATATATGAGGGGTACACAAAACGAGACAGTCCCTCTGCCTTGGACAGAAGTAATTGTTGGTGAAACCTAACCTTGTTGGTGAAACCTTATTTCATTGATTCCGAAGCCTGATAAAGACCCTTCTCTCATTGACAATTGGAGACCAATTACTTTATTAAATGTTGATTACAAATTGATTGCTCTGGTTTATGCCAAAAGATTAAAGAAAGGAATAGATACCATTATAAATGAGACTCAAACAGGATTTATGAAGGGCCGTCACATAAGCTCTAACATTTGTTTAGTCTTGGACCTTATAGATTATTCAGATGCAATTGACTCAGATGCAGTTGTCCTATTTCTGGACTTCTGTAAAGCCTTTGACACAATTGAACATTCATTTCTCTTTAGGTCTCTTAAACTTTTGGGATTTGGTGAAAATTTTATTAAAGTAATTTGCATGTTTTACAATGATATAAATAGTTCTGTGCTACTTAACCTACCAAAAGATTTAGTATCAACAGAAGTGTACAACAGGGATGCCCAATTTCGCAATTTTTATTCATTTTGGTTGTGGAACTTCTATCTCTAGATATTCTGAATGATGCAAATTTGTATGGCTTAACCATTTTTAACAAAGAAATCAAAATTTCCCAACTGGCTGATGATACTACTCTTTTCTTAAGAGACAAAGACCAGGTCGCACATGCCCTTAATGCTATAACTGCATTTTCTATTGCATCAGGATTAATGCTGAATGTTTCTAAATGTGAAATCTTATGTTTATTTGACTCTGATGATAAAGAAATWGAAAATATTCCTGTAAAGGACTGTGTTAAATATTTAGGAATACATCTGTCAAAAAACCACTTAGTCAGACAACATTGGAATTTCTCTCCTAAAATTAAGAGAACTACAAATATATTTAATAATTGGCTACAAAGAGATCGTTCTATACTTGGGAGCGCATTTCTTTTTCATTTAACAACACCCTTTGAGCTATGACGCCAACCAATAAGATCCCCTTCTCTTCAGTTTAACCGGAAGTGAACAGCGACCAAGTACAATTTCCACGTTAGCATTTTTATTTGTGCTATTTGGACGTTTATTAACACCCTGGAACTCAAAATATGACTAATTGAACTGCACCGAATCACATACTTACACCCTGTAGTATTTAATTCGCGTTGGAGACAGGGCTTGGTTGATAAATGTTATCTAGGTAACGCTAGTTAGTTAGCTGTGAACATTAGCCAACATGGCTAACTGTGTGGTTTTTCACACTCAAATAGCCTCCATCATGGAGGTGCTAGCGAATGCAGCTGTGGCAGATATCTGTAAGCTCGTAGACGACGACTATGCAGTGTTTCGTTTGGAAATAACTCAAAGCCAGAAAGAAAACAGGGCATTGCGGAGGAAACTACATCTATTGGAACTGAAGGTGGCACGGGAGCGCGCAGATAGAACAACGCGAGAGCGCGTCCTTGCTAGTCGTCCCAGTAGTGTCAAGATCCTCGACGGAGGAATGGAAAGAGGTACGCACATTTTTCAGAACGAAGAGGCTGCAGGGCCTGTCGCCCGTTCCATGCTGCACATGTGTGACTTTAGATGTCTTAACCAGATATGGTGAAATGGGTCTTGGTCAGTTTGTTGGATAGTATGCAATAATTGCTTGGCTATTTTGCACAATGACAAAATATAATATTCTAACCAGATAATTGATTTACGTTATGTCCTATTATTTACTTATTGAAAACAACATGCTGCATTGAACATAGTCAATCAATCTATAAATAGTATATCAAGAAGTTATGTGAAGTGTTACCTTACATCCTTGTCAATTCTAAACAGTGTCAAAACGGTCAATAGTGTACAATATAGTGTTGAGCATTGACAGTAGKTAAACCTAACAATGTATTTTCCCCCAATCACTCTCTCAGGTGAAGGACATCTCACTGGAGGCTTCAGGAGCTTTGTGAAGCCAGCGGGACACAAAACATGGAGAGATGACCAACCAATCACTGTTGATGAGGGGAGTGGAACCTCAACCCAGAACGTTATCGTTATAGAGGTTAGTGTAATAGTATTACATCAAAATTACAGTACATCAAATGTGGCCAGTTTATTTCAGAAAGGCTCCCCTCAGCTATTCACTTGCTTACATGTACATCCTCATTTATCTGCCATAGGGGAGTTTGTGAGACTTCCCTATGACAATGTTATCTAATCCTACTTATGTACCGGTAATAACCTCCTTTCTTCTTGTCAGCCTGCAGATGCAGAGGCTGCAGGTCCTGGGGTCAAGCTGGAGAGGTCTGAAGGAGAGGAGGACCCACGACACAGCAGAAACATCCAAACTGGAGCGGCTGGAGCGCCCCCTGTAGCCACGGAGGACCCCACCACAACCCTAGTGCCGCCCAGGATCCGACGCAGCATCACAGAGGACAGTGGAACGCAGAACGCTGTCCTCAAGTCAGAGACAGACACAGAGACTTTAACTGTAACACAAAGGCTTTTACACACAGGATCTGACCACAGGTCAGACCCAGAGATACTGGAGCTGGGGGGACTGGGCTGTCGTTCTGCTCCCGGCTCAGAGTATTTACTTTACGGTAACCCGAGGACAGTTCTGTCCCATCAGGACTCCGGTGACGCATTACAGACTGGCAATGATCCATCTTGTTCTTACACTGCAGAGACAGGGATGATACCTGGTGACATGCCTGTGGGCTTAGATACACAGACTAATCCAATGAGAGGGGACTGGAACCGGTACAGTACTAGTGTGTACTCTGAAGACTGCCTGGATGAGAAAGGGGAGGGTCTGGCCTTAGATGATGTGACTGTGAAAGTGGAGGGCGACYCTCCTCTGACATGGAATGAAGTCGAGACTCATTTAGGAGGACACTCGCAGGACAACAGCAGTGACTTCTTAGACTACAGGGAAAACTTAGAGTCAAATCTAAATGTCACAACCAARTCCTCTTTACACTCAGTGTCCATGTCAATGGCACCTTCCGATTCACAAGGCCTGTTCGATCAGGTATTGAACTCAAATGACCAAAGGTCCAAGGCTCGGGGAGGGGGAGCAAAAACTYGCGGTAAAGAGAAGCGGTTCCTTTGCATGTTCTGTAATAAAGGCTTCAGCTGCCCCCAGAAGGTGGAGATTCACCAGAGGGTCCACACAGGGGAAAAACCCTACAGCTGTACCCAGTGTCACATGCGCTTCGCCCATGCTGGCAACCTCAAGAGGCACCAGAGGGTTCACACAGGGGAGAAACCCTACAGCTGTCCCCAGTGTGAGAAAAGGTTCTCCCACCAGCACCATCTGAAGATGCACCTGAAGGTCCACACGGGAGAGAGGCCATTCAGAGAGTAACTACCTTAGGATACAGCAGCAGAAAAAACATTCCACTCTATAACATAGAAAGTAACCATTCCACTTGATAGCTTCTGACTTTGACATCAAACCCTGAATTAAAGACAAAGATGAGTGTTGTCAACAGAAAAGATCCACAGATGCATTTTGGAATAATGTGAGTAACAGATTTCAGTGTTAAATATTCCTGGGTAGAATATTGCATCCAGACATTGTGATATATAAGGCATATAAAAGCCTAATGAGTCTGTTACATATTGTGTTTGTACTGTGTAGGATATATGATGTTCACAAATTTCATTACTTCCATTCAACTACTTATTTTTTTGCCCAAGACACTTTTAATGAGTATATTAATGCAGTCTATCAAGTTCATGCAGATGTATGTGTGTTTTTCATATGGTGAATTTAAAACGTGTATGTTTAATAAATAAACATTTTGACTTTGTTCTCCTTATTTGAAACTCCCTTTAATATACATCACATCTGATCTCACCCTATTCTGCATAAACCCGACAGAGCTTTATAACCAATATACACTTACTAAATATACCTAGGTTTGGGCTAGGCCCCTTAGTTCCAGTGAAGGGAAATCTTAACACTACAGAATACAATGACATTCTAGACGATTCTGTGCTTCCAACTTTGTGGCAACAGTTTGGGGAAGCCCTTTCCTGTTTCAGCATGACAATGCTCCCGTGCACAAAGCGAGGTCCATACAGAGTTGGTTTGTCGAGATTGGTGTGGAAGAACTTGACTGGCCTGCACAGAGCCCTGACCTCAATTCCATCAAACACATTTGGGATGAATTGGAATGCCGACTGCGAGCCAGGTCTAATCGTCCAACATCAGTCAAATCAAATGTTGTTTGTCAKATACACGTGTTTAGCAGATGTTATTGCGGGTGCAGCGAAATGCTTGTACCCGACCTCACTAATGCTCGTGACTGAATGGAAGCAAGTCCCCGCAGCAAAGTTCCAACATCTAGTGGAAAGCCTTCCAAGAAGAGTGGAGGCTGTTATAGCAGCAAAGGGGGGACCAWCTCCATATTAATGCCAATGATTTTGGAATGAGATGTTCGACGAGCAGGTGTCCACATACTTTTGGTCATGTAGTGTATTATGTCAGGGCCCGTATCCACAAAGCATCTCAGAGTAGGAGTGATGATCTAGGATCAGTTTAGCCTTTTAAATCATAATGAATAAGACTATGATGGGGACCTGGCCAAGGTTTTGATAAATGTTGTCTTAAAGATGCACTATGCAGAAATCGCTCCACCATTTCCTGGTTGCTAAAATTCTAATAGTTTGCCTAATTTCAGTTTGTGACAAAACAAGCAAATATTTTTACTTAATATTAACACCATTTGAAATGTAGATTTTGATAGACCAATGTATCAGCTATTACACCACGTAAAGGAACAACCTTATTCCTTCATTTTTWAAATAAAATGCAGCTAACTTGATTTATGTCAACTCCGTCAGACACCATGAAAGGCATTTCATTTTMACATGTATTGTGTTTAAAGGCTTTGATTGTATAATCCTAGATTATTCAAATATGTAATACAAACCTCCAAATGTTTGGCATGTTTTTCTAGATTCAGAACATTAAACAACATGTATAAAGCAAACATMATCCCTTAGGTCTAGCAAAGCAAGTACTTCAATAGCTTAAGCATATGTTGCAGAACAGTGATTCAAATATTTTTTCATCATATTTACAAAGAAGTTGATCTTAAGGGCCTGGTCACTTTAATAAGTAACAGAGTTGACAACAAATACTCAAACCAACATATTTTCCWCCTATAAAAATAAAAAGTTCCATACAAACATTTGTAAAATATAAAAAATGCTTCATTTGAAAATCCCCAACAAAAACATACACATTTTATCAGATCTTTCCGCACTCTGACAGAGTTGATGTTATAAAATAAAATCAAGCTTTGTTTATACAGCAAATCAGACATGGAATGCAATGTGCTTCACAGGAAAAAAAACWAATAAAAAACAATGTAAGAAACATAACAGGATAAACAACAAAAGAATAACAATKAAAACTGAATGACTAAAAAGCACCCTAAGGAAAAGCAAAGCTAAAAAGGTGTGTTTTAACATCTATGTTAAAACAGAAGATCTAGCTAAGTTAGCTACAGAATGTAATGGAGAAATCGCACCTTTCTGCATCAAGTACCTCTGGCTTCATCTTAGCAGGTTGAGGGACTAACTTACGTCGACTAGCTACTTCTAGCTAGCATGACTATAGCCAGTAGCCAGGTAGGCCTAACTAGTCAGTTAGCCAGCTTACTAGCTTGCAAACATTAGCCAGCTAGTGCTAGCTAYCCACCTAGTGCAAGTCAATTTCAGTTATTGATTTCGTTCTACTGGCATGCTAACTTCATGATAAGTTCAGCATCTTAGCTAACATCTTGGCTAATATTTTAGCTAATATTTTGAACTTCCTATCACACAAAGGTCTAATCCTTTCTCTGTACTGCCGACACTACAGATCCACCAAGACTGTAAACAACCCCATATGCACTGTGAATAACTAATACGGGGTGTTTACTTCCGGGTATGAACAAAAATGAAAATGGGATAATTTTGTTTTCTGTTACTCAACGCACAATTTTGAAACAATTAGTTGATATCCAATTTTCGTTCTTAAAATCATGAAACCAAACACAATAAATGAACCATTTCCCAGCAAAGCTGTCATCAAGGCAAATGGTGGCTACTTTGAAMWATCTCAAATATAAAATGATTTGGATTTGTTTAACACTTTTTTGGTTACTACATGATTCCATATGTGTTATTTCATAGTTTTGATGTCTTCACTATTATTATACAATGTAGAAAATAGTTAAAATAAAGAAAAACCCTGGAATGAGTAGGTGTGTCCAAACTTTTGACTGGTACGGTATATACTGTATATTATTTATTTTTTGTCAAGTGCCAGTTTCATGAGAATAACCCAGATAAGCTTGTGTTGTGAGCTCTGTTGAGAAACAGTTAAGAGGGACTTGACTTTAGCATGTTTTGGTCGTTGTTGCATTGATGAACACAGTGACATGGTGACATACATCAGTATAAATACAGCCAACCTTGAGTGTGTGACTTGTGTGGCTGAGTAAGTCAATTATTGAGTGACAATGTTTGCTACAGCCATGGGAGATTTTTGTCGACATGGTGCCGTAACAGCAGCCAGAGATGGATCCCTTCTGTACATTTTAAAAATATTTTTAATCATTAGGTGTTTTAAGTGCTTTTTTGGAATGGAATTGTTTCAATTGACTTCCTGTTTTTTTCTGAATTCATATTTTGATCATAATCTGATAATTTTGATGATTCAAATCAGTTAACTGGCTTGAGGGGAAAAGAGGAAAGGGTCTCGTAAAAGTGGCAACTGAAGTGTGATAAACTATTCTGACCATGAACATTGTGTGCTGAGATTCCAGCGCCTTTGTGGCTGCTCTTGAGTATCATCACCCAAGTGGGTGCTACAAGGTGTTAAGCCTTGTACACTTCGGTTGCGTCAAACTGTATGCTTTCAGGCAGAAGTCTATTCATTTCCTTGGGAGGCAATCTGCACCGCTGCAATTCAATTCAATTTCAATTTAAAGGCTTTATTGGCATGGGAAACATATGTTAACATTGCCAAAGCAAGTGACGTGGATAAAACAAAAGTGAAATAAACAATACAAATTAACAGTAAACATTACACTCAGAGAAGTTCCAAAAGAATAAAGACATTTCAAATGTCATATTATGTCTATATAGTGTTGTAATTATATGCAAATAGTTTAAGTACAAAAGGGAAAATACATAAACATAAATATGGGTTTGTATTTCTCTGCAGATGAAGGCTCCGTTTGAAATTTTCCAAACTGTGCAGTCTTCTTTAGTCAGGCCAGATTCCATCGAAGAATCGGAAGTTACCAAACCACAGAAGATGAAAATTTGTGATTTTCGAAGATGGGTTTATGGGATAGCTAGCAACTTGTAAACATTTACCCATTCCTATAAGTGAGTACTATTTTAATAGTACATWAAAAAATAAGACGCATTGGCAGTGTCGTGGCTGAATCAGAATTAGTTAGGTAACATAGATAAATAAAATGTTTTATTTGTCTTCATATTATGCTTATGTGGGATACTTGTCAGTTAGAATGTCTCTTTTTGGACTATACTGTGGGCAGTTGCATTGGCCTTCCTCTCTAGGGAAAAGTCACTTGGGGCCCAGAGAGGGGAGGAAAATGGCAGTGTCTGGAACCATTGTATTACCCCTCTGATGTGTTGAACTTATCTTTCATGGTATATGACCTAGAGAATCACTCTGGTATATGACCTAGAGAATCACTCACCTTTCTGAGCTTGTCCAGGAGAGGGTGTATTTGAGATGGGAGTATCTAGAATTGACAATTGATATATGCCATTGGATGAGGTAATATTTTCGTACTAAGTGGTACCAAGAACGAGATTAGAATCTCGTTTTAGGAGACCAAACTGAACGATAATTTATAGCTAATGCTATCTAGCTATGGGATACTCCTTTCAAGTAAAAGGTTCTTTGTGAACTGTTACTAAGATCTGTGGTRCGTCATGTAAGTTAGGAGGGGGTGTATCTTGGCTATAAAATATTCTAAGAATTGTGTTGTAAGGACTCTCAGAGAATTCATTTATAGACACTGAATTGATCTGAGAGTCAAAAAGGGCTATGGTGAAMCTCATATATAATTAAAGATGGACTTTATAATATAACTCTGACTTGTGTGTGGTTTGCTCTCATCATTTGGTAATACAGGAAATTGCCACGACAGCAGTTAAGCCAATTATACTTTATGACTGTTGCCTCCCGTTTTAGTTTTATTGTGATAATTATGATGGGTGAAGGTCACTAGCTACAATATAGCCTAGCTTTTAGGTAGCTAGCTAGCTGTTCTGTAAGATAYCTTGACTTGCTAGAAAGTTATAGAAACAAGTTAAGGAAAAAGTAAGTAAACAAAACATGATTTATTATCAAACTGAAAATGTTTATCTGTCTTGAATGCAACTTCCAATAATTTAGATACTACGCTCGTCGTCAGTAGCGGAACGAGAATGCATGAAGATGATGTACGGGTAATGAAATACAGTATTTTTCCCCAATTTAATCTTTATTTAATTTAATTTATTAATTTATTTGGGAAGTTGCATTGCAGTGGATCTTGTTTCAGTTGATAATAAATCATGTTTTGTTTACTTCTTTTTCCTTAACTTGTTTCTATAACTTTCTAGCAAGTTTCAGCATATCTTACAGTTAAGAAACAATTTTATTTACAATGACAGCCTACTGGGGAACAGTGGTTAACTTTGTTCAGGGGCAGAACGACCTTGTCAGCTCAGGGATTCATCCAGCAACCTTTCAGTTACTAGCCCAATGCTCTAACCACTAGGCTACCTGCCGCCCTGTACCAGTAAAAGTTTGGACACACCTACTCATTCGAGTGTTTTTCTTTTTACTATTTTCTACATTGTATCTGTGAACACATACAAACTAGTCACTGTTCTATTACCAATGTCAGTTAGAATAGGTGATATCTCACACACACAAAGATACTATATTGAAGTTTGAACAGGTCAGACTAAATATACCGGAGCGTGTGGATGGGTAGTCAGGCTTTCCTGACAAGCTGTGAAAATAGCAAGTGAAAGTGAATTAAATAATTTTTTGGAGGTCTAAACTCTTGCAATCATATTGATTTACATGTTATGATACCAACCTTTGCTCCTTCTGGTAAGTTTTGGTAGGTCCATTCATGACAAGTGGATCAGTCTTTCCGGGTAAGTCTCAGAGCTTTCCACACCTGGATTGTGCAACATTTGCCCATTATTCTTTTCAAAAATCTTCAGGCTCTGTCAAATTGTTTGTTGATCATTGCTAGACAACCATTTTCAGGCCTTGCCATAGATTTTCAAGCAGATTTAAGTCAAAACTGTAACTCGGTCACTCAAGAACATTCACGGTCTTCTTGGTAAGCAACTCCAGTGTAGATTTGGCCTTGTGTTTTAGGTTATTGCCCAGCTGAAAGGTAAATTAATCTCCCAGTGTCTGGTGGAAAGCAGACTGAACCAGATTTTCCTCTAGGATTTTACCTGTGCTTAGCTCTATTCTGTTTATTTTTTATGCTGAAAAACTCCCCAGTCCTTAACGATTACAAGCATACCCATAACATAATGCAGCCACTACTATGCTTGAAAATATGGAGAGTGGTACTCCGTGATGTTTTCTATTGGATTTGCCCGTGTAACGGATGTGAAATGGCTAGCTAGTTAGCAGGTACGCGCTAATAGCGTTTCAATCGGTTACGTCACTTGCTCTGAGACTAGAAGTAGGGTTTCCCCTTGCTCTACAAGAGCCGCGGCTTTTGTGGAGCGATGGGTAACGATGCTTCGTGGGCGTCAGTTGTTGATGTGTGCAGAAGGTCCCTGGTTCGAGCCCGGGTATGGGCGAGGGGACGGACTAAAGTTATACTGTTAGATTGATGCTGTTGACCTGGATCACTGGTTGCTGCGGAAAAGGAGGAGGTCGAAAGGGGGGTGAGTGTAATGGATGTGAAATGGCTAGCTAGTTAGCGGGTACGCGCTAATAGCGTTTCAATCGGTTACGTCACTTGCTCTGAGACTAGAAGTAGGGTTTCCCCTTGCTCTGCAAGAGCCGCGGCTTTTGTGGAGCGATGGGTAACGATGCTTCGTGGGTGACCGTTGTTGATGTGTGCAGAGGGTCCCTGGTTCGCGCCCGAGGGCGAGGGGACGGTTTAAAGTTATACTGTTACACCCGCAAACATAACACTTTGTATTCAGGACAAAAAATGAATTGCTTTGCCACAATTTTTGCAGTATTACTTTYGTGCCTATATTAGTGCCTTATTCTGTACAGGATTCCTCCTTTTCACTCTGTCAATTAGGTTAGTATTGTAGAGTAACTGCAATGTTGTTGATCATGCTTAGGTTTCTCCTATCACAGCCATTACACTCTGTAACTTTTTTAAAGTCACCATTGGCCTCATGGTGAAATCCCTAAGCAGTTTCCTTCCTCTTCGGCAACTGACTTAGGAAGGGCGCCTGTATCTTTGTAGTGACTTAGTGTATTGATACACCATCCAAAGTGTAATTTTATCAACTATCAATTCTGCTTTTTTCATTTTATTTATCCTCACCAATAGCTACCTTCTTTGTGATTCACTGAAAACCTCCCTGGTCTTTGTGGTTGAATCGTGTTTGAAAATCACTGCTCGACTGAGGATCTACAATAATGTATTGCGGTACAAATAGACTCATGCAAAAAAATCCAGGTTAAACAATCTATTGACACAGGAGTCCATTGCAACTTATTTGTGAATTGTAAGCAAATTTTGTACTCCTGAACTTTAGACTTGCCATGAAAGGGTTGAATAACTTTGATTCAAAATATTCAGACTTTTCTTTTAATTAATTTGTAAAAACATAATTCCACTGTAGATCAGTGACAAAAAAAAAATCTCATAAAAAATTCAGGATGTACAACCAAAAGTGGAAAGTCAAGTCCATGGTGTTTCTAAGCTGAATCTAGTTTACAACTAGACTGCGGGCTCATGTAGCTGCTTACGTAACAATTGAATGGCTATGCTTGGCTCTAAAGACAATGATAGATATTATCCCATATAAATGCATTTTGCATCATACACGGATTATTTCTCTATTTATTGATTAAATATGTAGATCAATTAAACAATTAAAAGTGACTCCAACACAACAAATGCTGCGTACACATTTTAAGAATCTAGCGAAATAAACCGCTTTCTTGATTTCACGCATGTGTCGGCATGGTTGTAAGCTCTGCAAAAACACATATACGTTTTTAGTACACAATTATGAATTTTATTACACAGTATGCATACACATTGATAGGCTATATAAAAAATATTATATATTAAAAATGCACTGAAACCAAAATGCCTTTAGTTTTTAGTAATCCTCTCAGTTCCGGCTCATTTTCAAGTCCTCTGGTGGTTACAGTGATGCCAACTTAGCAATTTTGTTGCTAGATTTAGCAACTTTTCAGACTACCCTGGCAACTTTTTTTGTCAAACAGCACCTAGCAACAAATTTAGCTACTTTTAAAAATGTATTTAGAACTTTTAGCAATTTTTGAAAAGTGACTCAAATGCTAAAATGCACGCATTTTCCCCTCTAAATGACACAAAAACGATTTTCTCTGTCACACACTCAGTCACAARACACGTGCCTGGCTGCAAAAGTGCATTGTGAGTGACGTCAGCAGCAGGCGCTCAGCTCGTGCACAGGCAGCAGCAGGACAGCAGAAATTTCKGCAAATTGCAAATCATTGTTGGCTGACTGCAGCAGTACGGGTTCYACGAGCCAAACCCAATGAATATAGTTGGTCACAAATGTTTGATCTTGAACAGAACTTACAACATCAATCAACATGTCTCAATSAAAAMTGTACAGCCAGAAGTACAGAAAAGAGTGGGAGTCTGTACCTGAACAAATGTCAAATCKTATTTTTCGCCAAGATGGCCAGTCAATTTGAGTAACGWTATTGTGTWTTCTARGTAATGACGCAGTTTTACATTATCACGCAATGACATCACAACGACATTTAGCAACAAAGCAACCTGCCTCTAGCAACTTACCCTGAAAATTAGTTGGCAACACTGGGTGGTTACAGTCCTAACCCTTGAACGGGTAYCACCATAGAAAGAAGCTGGCTTGATGAAAACGATGTCCATTTCGTCTGTTCTATTTGGTCGCAATGTCATTTGTTTTTAGATAAACAGCTCGTTTTTGAATGGTAACTGCGTTAAGGGTGGAGTTTTGGATGGGGTGAAGAGTACTGGAAAGGTGGGACTTTCAGGTTACAATAGGCTAAGCATACAGCAGATCGCCGATTGTCCTCACTTTGATTATGCTGTACAACATACTGTAGCACCATGACCTCTATTCATTTAAGTGYGCAGATTGGGGCATTCAGGAGGAACGGAAAACCAACTGAAGACATTTCAAAAATACTGGTAGACTTGGATTTTGGTCACGGACAGTGCTATTRGCAAATACTATCATCAGATGCCCGTTTTACGCCGAACTCGAAAGCCCAGGAAAATGTACAGGTACAGTAGGCGACAATACTGTAAAGTAGGCCTAATAATGCAAAAAATAATGCTATATAAATCAACTGCTGGTTTTTACTGTATGCTGCACATTTTTACATTGTATTCCATTTCCAGCGAGACACTTCAAGCCATCGACTCACTGATGAATGAAGACGATGAGCGATCAGCAAAGGCCATCAGGAATCTGCTGGCATCACCGCACAACATCGCTCAAATCAGTCAGAAGAAGACAGTTGAAGAAACCTGCATGGATTTATGGAAAGGCTCGGTAATTAATGTTATATATATATACTTCTTTTTTTTTAATTCTCAGAACATTAACCATGTGTGTTCGCTTCTTTTGTACTGTTCTGTAGTTTCGACCCAATGATTCGTCTGCCAAACAAAGCACTTTGCGTCCTGCAGGCCCAGGCATGGATCAAAGCTGACGAGACATTCAATGACGTCATCTTCACAGACGAATCAACCGTGGCGTAGTTGTAGCCTACGCCTCACGGACTGGTTATGTGAAATAATTCACTGTTGTCTCCTTTTCAGGTATCATGGCTTGAGATTTCTTTGAGGAATAAATCAGCAAGAGATATGTCAGAGAGGTGTTCCTGGGACCACATCGTTTCTTTCAAGGTAGGAATTATAGCAATATTTAGTTATGTTTAGGCCTATTTACATAGGCCTAAACATATAAAACGTATATTTCTATTATTGTACCTAATGTTGGCTGTTAGGCCCCCCCAAAAAAATTATTCTCCAAATGCAGGCAATGACCCAAAACACTGCCGCCCGGGTTTGCATTGCAAATGAGGGCATAAACTGGGTCAAGAGTAAGTAGACCTTTATGTAGTAAAATAAAGGTTACATAAAAAAATGTATACATAAATAAAAGACCTACAACACCTACGGTAGGCCTACAGTATATCTAAAAATATATATTTTTCATCTCTACATGTAGGTCTCCTGATTTAGACCCGATCGAACTTGTTTGGTGTCAACTGAAAACATTCATCCGTAACTCTGCCAAGCCGACAAGCAAAGATCAAGATGTTTTGGCTAGAGAAATTGACGATACAACAACTCAACAAATACATTGATCATCTGAGCAAGGTTTAACCCGTGGTCGTGGAGCTGGGTGGAAGTGTGACTAAAATGGAGTTTTTTAATAAACATACTGAATTTGAATGTTTTTTTCTCTTGTTATTTATTTAATGAAAGCATAGTGGTTGATGAACAGAAATACTGTACTGGCTGTTTTGGAGTAGAATATGTAACACTTAAGCATG
>NC_036853.1:48796086-48818848 GCF_002910315.2 Salvelinus sp. IW2-2015
CAGAAAGACTCAGAGCTATAATCACTGCCAAAGGTGCTTCTACAAAGTTCTGACTCAGTGGTGTGTAAATTAAATGTTTCTGTATGTCATTTTCAGTAAATTAGCAAAAATGTCTAGACATGTTTTCACTTTGCCATTATGGGGTATTGTGTGTAGATGGGTGAWGACAAAAAAAATCTGAATGTAAACATTATTAAAGTGACCAGTGTTCAATGACTATGTACATAGGGCAGCAGTTTCTAAGGTGCAGGGTAGAGTACCRGGTGGGGGCCGGCTAGAACAGTGACTAAGGCAAGTGGTGACTGTTTATCAGTCTGATGGCTTCGAGATAGAAGCGTTTTCTCAGTCTCACGGTCCCAGCATTAATGCACCTGTACTGTCTCCACCTTCTAGATGGTAGAAGGGTGAACAGGCCGTGACTCATTGATGATCTTCTTGGCCTTCCTGTGACACTGGGTGTTGTAGATATCATGGAGGGCAGACACTGTACAACAGGTGATGTGTTGGGCTGACTGCACCACCCCCTGGAGAGCCCTTCAGTTGTAAGCGGTGCAATTGCCATACCACGGAGGTCAGTGGAACGCTGAACGCCATCCTCAAGTCAGAGACAGACACTTAATCACAAAGGCTCTTACACACAGGATCTGACCACAAGTCAGACCCAGAGAGACAGGGGCTGGGGCGACTGGGCTGTCCTCCTGCTCAGAGTATATACTTTACGGTAACCCGAGCATGAGGGCTGTTCATTCCCATCTGGACTCAGATGACACGTTAGGAGGGGGGGAGCCACATCAGGCAGTATTAAAGAGAAACGGTGTTCTGTAACAAAAGGCTTCAGCTGACCCCAAAAGGTGGAAATCCACCAGAGGGTTCACACAGGGGAGAAATTATTAAACTGTACCCATTGTCAGATGCGCTTCACCCATGCTGGCAACCTGAAGATGCACCTGAAGGTACACCCAGGAGAGAGGCCGTTCGCCTGTACGCACTGTGAGAAGAGGTTCTCGGGAGAGAATGGGAAACCTGATCTACTGCTGGTCAAAGAKGAGACAATAGAAGACGGACCAGAAAGCATTRATCTGCTGAGTGGACTAAAGATGGGGGAGCAAGGTAAGGGAGAAATACATATAACCTACATACAGTAATAGATCTTCAATGGGAATAATGATGTGCATGGCTATTTTTTCTTCATTTTCTTCATTTATAAAATGAAATCAAAACAACTTATGTTTACATACAAAACCACATTGTAATGTATTAACTTGACCAGGTAATTGTAAAATTAAAAAAATAAATATGCAAAGTCTATTTTCTAACCTCTTCCTGCAGGTGCTTGGCTGCAGGAGACTGGGCGGCTACCTTGGATTCCCAGACCGGTGCAGACAAGAGCCCAGGGAACAACTTAACTGAGCAGGGCAGGATCAGAGGCGACATAGTGGTCAGAGGATGGGTCTGACAACCTATCGTTACTCCTTAACGTCCAAGGACCTTATATGTTATGTTTATAGGGAGACTGGTTCTGGCAACCAAAACTGTCAAATACTCCATCTAAACATGGATTGATTCTCAATTGCGATACGATTCTAGAAACATAAAGCCCTTTACTTTAATATCACGTCTAAATAATTTCATAAAAGCAAAATATACACTTACTGCACACYGTTTTAAGCGGGTCTAACACAGTTACAGCCAACAGTATTTTTCAGTTAAAACACTTTTCTGGCGTCGTTCCTTCCGTTACACATAGGTATTCGGAGCACGCTAGATAGCTAATTAGCACAGGTGGTCGGTCTTCTCGGGTCTTCCGTCTGTCATCGGTAAATAAAGCGCTGTGTTGGAGCAAATTTGGGTGCATCTTATATTCTGGTATTATTCGGGCAATTACACTCCCGACCACTATGGTCAGACAAATGGTGGTRGTAAACACACACCAGGGGATCTATGAAGATGTACTTCACATGTACTTTAACGTAATGGTGTGTGTTGATGGTGGGAGAGCTCATAGTTCTTATAGCAATCAAACGAATGCAAGAAAATGCCAAACAAGATACAAAGGACTACTATAGTCAATATTCCTTCATTCAAGGTAACCCCTATTGTTAAGTTTGAGGTGTGTTAAGAACAAGTCTATTTGCTACCATCCACTCAACTGGTGACTGATTGGCTACTTAGAATTCTTGGATTTTCAAAGCAAATTGTCACTACATGCTGTATATATGGCCGTGTGGGAACCCTAATTAGCCCTATAAATGTGTGTAGTAATTTATCCTTTTTATTATTATTATTTATCGCTGATATGAAAGATAAGGTCCTTATGTTAACGTTCAAAATGAGCACCGTGGCTCATAAAGAAAACCAGAGCAGAAGATACTGTATTTACCTTCATTGATCATCAAATSAAATCAAGTTTATTTTATATAGCCCTTCGTACATCAGCTAATATCTCGAAGTGCTGTACAGACACCCAGCYTAAAACCCCAAACAGCAAGCAATGCAGGTGTAGAAGCACGGTGGCTAGGAAAAACTCCCTAAAAAGGCCAAAACCTAGGATAGACTCTAGAAGGCCAAAACCATTGATAGACTCTAGAGCGTCTATGAAGTTATGTGAACTATATTACCCCTCATAACCCTTTATTAACTTGTCATTTGAAACAGACTTGTATAAATACTTTTTTTTAGAGAGACAGTAAACCTTGGCTAGAACAAGGACTGAGATGATGTAGATGGATTAAGATCGTTCTATTATTTTCTACTCTATTCTTGCTAACACACTATTCTTTCTAAACAAGGCTGCTCTCAGCTTGAAAGATACTGATCATAGGAGATTTGATGTGTAACGTAATAAACAGTACCGTAATTCAAAGAACAGCGCGCATTTCTTTTTCATTTAACCACACCCTTTGARCAATGACGCCAACCAAAAATCATTTATATTCAGTACGTAAACGGAAGAGAACAGTGACCAAGAACAATTTCCACGTTAGCGGTTTTTGTTGTTAATGAGACGTTTATGTTACACATTGGAAATCAAAATATGACTAATTGAACAGCACAGCATCACATACTACTTCAGGTAGTCTTTAATTCGCGCTGGAGACAGGACTTGGTTGATAGACGTTATCTAAGTAGCCGCTAACGTTAGCTAACAATGGTTTTTCACACTCAAATAGCCTCCRTCATGGAGGTRCTAGCGAATGCAGCCGTGGCAGAGATCTGTAAACTCGTAGACGACGACTATGCAGTGTTTCGTTTGGAAATRWCTCAAAGCCAGAAAGAAAACAGGACATTGCGGAGGAAACTACAGCTATTGGAACTGAAGGTGGTACGGGAGCGCGCAGAGAGGACAATTAGAGACCGAGTCCGCGCCAGTCGTCCCTGTAGTGTCAAGATCCTCGACCAATACAGAGGAATGGCAAGAGGTACATTTTTGCAGAAGGCCGAGACTGCAGGGACAAGTTTTAGAATCAAGTTTGCTACAATTCAGCACATTTTGTCATGGGGCACAGACAAAATGTGCTGTTTTAAAGCTAATTTCCGGAAATTCTGCACATTTTGCCATGACTTGTGCCATGTTAATATCAGTGCTTAATTTGAGCCGAATCCTGCAGGAAAAGGATCAGGCACCTCGCTGTTTTGGACTGTTTCGTTCAGGAAATTCAGCCCAGGCCTGATATTCTAAGAGTTGATTCGGGTTGGGCGGGCCCAGGCTTATGGTTTGTGCAACATTGTAACCTATGTTTGAGACCAATCTGTGTCTGTGTGAGAAGCGTGCCTGTATCTCATATGAGATGAACTTCATATGATCTCTCTCCCTCTGATAGACATGATCCTGCAACTCTTATCTCTCCAGCGTTGCACGGCATCATCTATTTCATAATAGAAGTGTGAAGGGTTCTGGAGGAGCTGCAGCACCCCTCATCTATTGAAATATATTTTCCAAAGTTATAGAGTTAATGCTGTCTGTGCAGAAATAAATGAAATAATTCAGAATAGCCTACTACACGACAAAAAAGTGTCACAGAGGACCAATAGCTTATTTTGAAGAATAGCCTAGCTGTGGAATGTAGCCTAATAACAAGGTATGGTCCTACAGTTGGGAATGCACTGCATATCTAATTTGTAAGTCGCTCTGGATAAGAGCGTCTGCTAAATGACTTAAATGTAAATGTAATATCTGTCAGTGAACAAACAGCATGCAGACAAAAACTGGTATTTTGCAATATTTCAAATACAATCACAGGAAAACACAGGTTGGAAAGCAAATGGCTCCTGCTGAAAAGAGAATCATCTCATCTGTCTGCTGTAGGCTACCAAAATATTTGATCAACTTCCAAATATTGTTTTACTATGTAAAATGAGAGAGAAAGGCTTTTGGCACGAGCGCATCAGCCATCACCAGTAAGTGAGCTGCACATCATTGGGTGAGTCAGTGAAACTGGAAAGCAGTTTTAGGACAAATTTCCTCATATTGTAGCCTATAATATGTGTCTCCACACACGTAGGCCTAGTCTATTGATGGATTCAAGATAAGGTCGTTTTTATTGATCTCATATTCTCAGTTTGTGTCAAAGTAGCCTGTCATTTTAGATAATTTGTGCGGTATTAAAAAATATTCTGCCAAAGTCTTCAGTCATGTAAAATGATGTAGAATTGCCTGAAATCCGTTTTATAAAAGGCCACATTTTTCTGACAGTTTGTGCAGAAATGTTTTGGTTGCGCAAACCTACAGTTTACACATGGTCTGTGGTTGCGAGGCCGGTTAGAAGTACTGCCAAATTCTCTTAAACAATGTTGGAGGYGGCTTATGGTAGAGAAATTACCATTAAATTCTCTAACAGCTCTGGTGGACATTCCTGCRGTCAGCATGCCAATTGGCACTCTCCCTCAACATGAGACATCTGTGGCRTTGCATTGTGTGAGTGGCCTTTTGTTGTCCCCAGCACAAGGTGCACCTGTGTAATGATCATGCTGTTTAATCAGCTTCTTGATATGTCACACCTGTCAGGTGGATGGATTATTTTGGCAAAGGAGAAATGTTCACTAACAGGGATGTAAACAAATTTGTCCACAATTTGAAAGAGAAGATTTTTATGCGCATGGAACATTTCTGGTATCTTTTATTTCAGCTCATGAAACATGGGACCAACACTTCATGTTGTGTTTTATATTTTTGTTCAGTGTAGATAGTCAGTCAGGTGGCTAGCTGCTGGCAGAGACTGCTATTGCAGTAATGTTGAAGGGCTCTGTCTAGTATTACTTAGCTAGCTAGAAGGATGAAGTAAGAACCTAATGTTAAACGGAGTCTACTTTAGCAAGAGCAAAATATAGGCTACTATGTTTACTTGAACAGAGAGGAGGCTACTGAGACCGACAGTGATGTGGCGAGGATGAGGCAGGCTGCAATGCATGCAGGAGGAAGCAGGTGAGCTCTGACAAAGGCCAAGGGGCCGACCCATGAAGCTTAAATAAAAAGGTAACGCTAGCAAGAGCAGTGTGAAGGTTTTTTATTCGTATTTTTTTTTCTCGTGATATCCAATTGGGAGTTACAATCTTGTACGATGAAATAAGTGTGATAAATTTGAGAACAAAAACTACTTAAATTTAAACACCACCGCAGAAGATTCGCTATTTACCATCTTCCAAGTTGTTTTGTTGTTTCCGTGAAGAGATCTAGCTATCAAAACTCCCCCTCTTCCAATGCGTTGTGGCTGGGAAATTCCCGAAGTGAATTCTACTAGATGAAAAGGCAAAATGAGTAGAACATCCTGCCATTTTAAAGCATACTAGATTTTTGAGATATTCACATACTAAAAAACATTTTATTTTCGCATACTCAAACAGCCTAATATTTATGAGGCAAGTATGGGTATTCGGACACGGCCACTGTCAGTAGTGTACRATATAGCGTTGAGCATTGACAGTAGCTAACCTAACCACGTCTTTCCCCCAATCACTCTCTCAGCTGAAGGACATCTCGCTGGAGGCCACATGAGCTTTGTGAAACCAGTGGGACACCACGCGTGGAGAGATGACCAACCCATAGCTATAGATGAGGGGAGTGGAACCTCAACYCAGCATGTTATCGTGATAGAGGTTAGTGTCATAGTGTAACATTACAGTACATCAAATGTGGCGCGGGAGCTTGTGGGACTTCCCTATGACATTGTTATCCAATTCAGTTCATGTACCGGTAATAACCTCGGGGGCTCCTGAGTGGCGCGGTGGTTTAAGACACTGCATCTCAGTGCAAGAGGTGTCACTGCAGTACCTGGTTCGAATTCAGGCTGCATCACATCCGGACGTGATTAGGAGTCCCATAGGGCGGCGCGCAATTGGCCCAGCGTTGTCTGGGGGTAGGCCGTCATTGTAAATAAGAATTTGTTCTTAACTGACTTGCCTAGTTGAATAAAGATAAAATAAACCTCTCTTCATGTGCCAGTCTGCAGATGCAGAGGCTGCTGGTTCTGGAGGATCGTCTCTGGTCAAACAGGAGAGKACTGAARGAGAGGACCCACGAGACATCCAGACTAGAGCAGCGGCTGGAGTGGCGCCCCCTGTAGCCACCGAGGACCTCACCGCCTCGCCCCAGCCAAGGACCCGACGCAGCATCACGGAGGTCAGTGGAATGCTGGACGCCGTCCTCAAGTCAGAGACAGACACCGAGACTTTAACTGTAATGCACAGGCGGCTATTACACACAGGATCTGACCACAGATCAGACCCAGAGATACTGGGGCTGAGGCGACTGGGCTGTCCTCCTGCTCCTGGCTTAGAGTATTTACTTTATGGTAACCCGAACACGAGGACGGTTCATTCCCATCGGGACTCAGGTTACGCGTTAGAGACTGGCAATGATCCGTCTTGTTCTTACACTACAGAGATGGACCCTGGCAACATGCCCTTGGGTTTAGAGACACAGACGGATCTGTCTAGAGGGGACTGGAACCGGTACAGTAGTAGTGTGTACTCTGAAGGGTGCCTAGATAAGAAAGGGGAGGTTATAGTKGTAGATGAGGTGACTGTGAAAGTGGAGGGCGACGCTCCTCTGACATGGAATGTGGATGAGACTCACTTAGGGGAAGGACTCTCTCAAGGCAGAGCTTTATTAGATTACAGGGAAAGTTTAGAGACAAATCCAAATATCGAGACCCACTCCCCTTTACATGCGCTCAGGGATCGCGACCTAGTGTCCACGTCAATGGGGCCTTCCGATTCACACGGCCGCATCCTTTTTGATCAGGTTTTGAACTCAAAGGACCAAGGGGCTCAGGTTTTGGGAGGGGGCGCAACATCAGGCGGTAGTAAAGATAAACCATTCCTCTGCATGCTCTGTAACAAAGGCTTCAGCTGCCTCCAGAAGGTGGAGATCCACCAGAGGGTCCACACAGGGGTGAAACCCTTCAGCTGTACCCAGTGTCACATGCGCTTCACTGAGGCTGGCAAACTGAAGAGGCACCAGAGGGTCCACACAGGGGAGAAACCCTTCAGCTGTACCCAGTGTCAAATGTGTTTCGCCCAGGCTGGGCACCTGAAGAGGCACCAGAGGGTCCACACAGGGGAGAAACCCTACAGCTGCCCCCAGTGTCACATGCGCTTCACCCAGGCTGGCAACCTGAAGATGCACCTGAAGGTCCACACAGGAGAGCGGCCGTTCGCCTGTACGCACTGCGGGAAGAGGTTCTCAGAAAGGAGCTACCTCAGGATACACCAGCTGAAAAAACATTMCACTCTATAACATAGAAAGTAACCATTCCACTTGATTGCTTTTCACATGTAGATCAAATGCTGCATTGTCAGCAGTAAAGATCCACAGATGAATTTGGAATAACGAGTAATAGATTTTAGTGTTGAATATTCCTGAGTAGAATTTTGCGTCCAGGCATTGTGTGATCTATAAGCCTTAAAAGTACTGTGTAAGCTATATGTTTATAAATGCCCATTTCATTACTTCCAACTACTTGATGAGAAAATGAATGCAGTTTATCAAGTTCATACAGATTTTTTGTTGACATGCATGTGTGGTTTTTATATGGATTATTTAACACTTGTTAAATACACTCGTAACCATATACAGGTTGAAAATGGAAGAATTGGGCACTAATAAGCAAACATTGGAACGTGGTAGCTGTACAGCACTGTATGGGTAAGCGCTGTATGGGTTTTGACTGAGGGAAATGCTGTAAATTAAGATGACTCGATGTATCGTGAAAGATGAGACGTTGAGGATTCTAATAAATACCGCTTTGATGTCATACAAGCAAGCCAAATCTGCACTTCACATCTCCAAATCAAACTGATGTAATATACAGTGTCAACGTTTTATGATCACTATGTTTGATGTACAGTTACAAGATGACATGGGGTCATACCCTGGGTTCTTCTGAACAGACTGAGCCTATGTTTGTTTATTGTGAAGAAAACTCACTGCTGAACACGCACCTGAATGCACTCATGACTCCATTCTATGCGCACCACAATGACAATCTGTTTCTCTGAATTACCTTGTGAAAGCCTAACACTGTAAGATTTGTATTTTATAACTTAGCTAGTCATGTTTGCGATAGAACAAGCTTTCAGATTATGTCCACTTTAGCCAGATTGCGATTTATAATGGACTGTTTTTTGGATTGTGTAAACAACAGTAATTGTGTGATGGCGGGGATSCAGGGCTGTGTTCCAAACAASTACAAGTGTGCTTGCTCTAGTTCCTCAACGGCACAGCTAGGAGAGCAGAAAAAAGTACCTTTTWATAGTTGAAGACTCTTCTTTGAGTCATAAAAAGTGCCATGAAATTACTAAGGATCTGTGCACACTTTGGAGAGGTGTGTGGCCACTTGGAGACACCAGTTAGTCCTCTCACTCAAACCCTTGTCATTTTTTGGTCTTATGTTGCACATACMCCACATTGTCCAGGAATATTCTTATTTTGTTACTGAATGTATCCAGTGTGTGTTCAGATTTTGTTGTCAACAACTGTTGCAAAATGTACAGTAAATGGAAACTGCACAAAATCAACAGTGTAATGTTTAGATTCAATCTTGTCAGGTAAACTGTTGTGTACTCACTTTTGGTCTAATTATCTCAACTGTTCCCTTTCAATTGCTACCATGGTTATGTATGGTTTTATTTTTTTTATTCTGTAAGAAACATTTCAATTTAACCCTATCCATATAGTCCAATTCCCACGTGTGTAAAGGGTTAATAAACACAAAATGGGACTTTTCATTCTAAGACTTTCATTGAGACTCTCTTTAGTATACATCACATCTGATCTCACCTTATTCTCCATACACCAGACAGCACTTTATAACCAATATACAATTACTAAATATACCTACACATACCCAGACACAAACAAACACCTACTGTACACTGGAGAGGCTATACGAACACGCCTGGTGCCCAAAATGTATGACATATGTCACGCAGCGACCGTTGAGTGGGGACGTTCTGTCAGTTCAGAACAAATTGGCCGCGTTAGCTACCGCTAGCAACATGTAATACAGCTGCCCGGTGAAGCAACAGTGGGACGCACCACGAAACAACACTGGTCATTCACACCGGCTTGTCGTTACGTTAGCTAATTGGGATGTTACGGTGACATCCGTATGGTGCCCAATACTATAAGTTATTAATCCCTCGTCCATCGAAATAAACATTGGTATTTTACAAGTTTTAACTAGCGCCATGCTGCTGTTGCCTACAAGCCAGCATAAACTAGCTAGCCAGGAAGGGTTCATCAGGACAACAGACTGAAGAGACTCCWTTCGTCTCCACTCGACTCTCAGCTGAGCGACATACGTCATCTATTTGGGCACCAAGCCTGTCCATATAGCCTCACCCATTTTTCATGCATTTTTTTTACACGTCAAAATAGTTGAGGTTTGTCTGACTTTTGACTTATCATAGTTGACACATATTTACCCACAAAATCATATTTATGTCCACCATGATGTTTAACAACAATTAAGTAATTCTGTAACTATAATATAGTAGTGGGATGGGTAAACACTTATTACCTGTTTGTGTGTGTACGTACCTGAGGGAGTATATGTCTGTGTAATCTGTATCACCTCTCTCTTCCAGGAGGAGGAGGGTCCAGAGGTGCTGCTGGTGAAGGAGGAGGGTCTGGGGAACCCTGAGGGGACCATGGTCATGGAGGACAACCAGACTACATCTCCTCCTGAACCCACAGAGGAACCAGCAGAGCAGAACAGGACCACACACAGTCTCACTGAGGTGAGCCCACTGAACTACTGGCTGAATCATAGTAGGTCCGGGTGCTGATCTAGGATCAGTTTAGCCTTTTAGATCATAATGAATAAGATTTAATGGAAAGATCATAGATCAGCGTTTCTACTCTGAGACTCTGTGGATACGGGCCCAGGTCTTGATAAATTTTGTCTTAAGTGTGGGAACATGCCTCTGAATTAACAAACCATTAAAGTGTAAAGTAATCAAATCAACTAACATGTTTGGGCAATGAGGCACTGCTATGAGTACTATGCAATCATAAGATGCTCCATAGTAGGGTACTCATATCAGATTTCTTGATCCAACATCCTCTCACTCTGTATCTCTTACAGTCAGTAGACATGGAGGATGGGAAGCCTGATCTGCTGCTGGTCAAAGAGGAGACAATTGAAGATGGACCAGAGAGCATTGACCTGCTGAGTGGACTAAAGATGGGGGAGCAAGGTAAGGGAGAAATACATATAGCCTACATACAGTAATAGATCTTCAATGGGAATAGTGATGCACCTGGCTATTGTTTTTTTCTAAATTTTCCTCAATAATAAAATGAAATAAATACAGCTTATGTTTACATACAAACACACACATTATAATGTATGAACTTGACCAGGTCATTGACAAAAAAAACCTCCATATTTAGAGTTCTCTGCCATGTTTGTGAAGTCTATTTTCTAAACTCTTCCTGCAGGTGGTTGGTTGGAGGCTAACAGAGGAGATTGCGCAGCCATTTTTGATTCCCAGACTGGTGCAGCCATGGGTCCAGGGGAAGACATYGAGCAGGCCAGGACCAGAGGCAACATAGTGGAGGTCAATGGATGGGACGGCGTCCTCAACTCTGGGCTGGGGAACAACACTGTTAACCACAACCAGAAACAGACAGTCGAGCACAAAACAACATCCAAAATAAGTCTCCATGACAACAKCATGGCTGAGACCAGGGCGAKGCGTAGATTTGGTCTGCGGGGACGGGGAGGTGTCCATATGAGACAGGAGAGAACAGACACCGACTCCGCTAGTGAYGCTCCGTCCTGCTCCTATAGTTGTGATTCAGAGAGACTGCTGGCGCCTCAGGTTAACCCCCTAACAGGTGCTGCCTTTAGCCTGCCTTCTATAGAATCTATCAACTGGAACATGGACCCTGCAACAACACAGACACTCACTGGCCTTCGTCCTCCTCACAGTCTCCTAATGTTAAACCAGACCTCAGACAATGCCAGTGCCTCAACACTAAATGGGTACACAAGCCCATTGACAAATGACAGTAGTAGCAACGCTATCAGTAGATCCGATGGCAAAGAGAAGCGCTTCCCGTGTTCATTCTGTGGGAAAGCCTTCAGTTTCCCCAAACAGGTAGAGATTCACCAGAGGATGCACACAGGGGAGAAACCATACGGCTGCCACCTGTGCCAGGCCAGTTTTTCACACTCRTCCAACCTAAAGAGGCACCAGAGGGTACACACAGGGGAGAAACCCTTCAGCTGTACCCAGTGTCACATGCGCTTCGCTCAGTCTGGCAACCTGAAGATGCACCTGAAGGTCCACATGKGAGAGAGGCCATTCGCCTGTACGGACTGAGGAGCTACCTCAGGATACACCAGCATAAAAAAACATTCCACTCTATAACATAGAAAGTAACCATTCCATTTGATAGCTTCTGACTGACATCACACCCTGCATTAAAGACAAAGATTAATTTTCATTGTCAGCAGAAAAGATGCCCTTGGAATAACGAGAGTAACGTATTTCATTGTTGAATATTCCTGGGTAGAATGTTGCATCTCGACATTGTGTGACATTGACTTGAGTGTACAACACATTAGGAATACCTGCTCTTTGCACTTCATAAACTGACCAGCTGAAAATTACAATYCCTTCTTGATGTCACTTGTTAAATCTACTTCAATCAGTGTAGATGAAGGGAAGGAGACAGGTTTTTAAGAAGGATTTTTAAGCCTTGCTACAATTGAGACATGGATTGTGTGCCATTCATTTAGCATTTTTACATTTAGTAATTTAACAGATGGCTCTTATCCAGAGCAGCTTACAGGCACAATTAGGGTTAAGTGCCTTGCTCAAGGGCACATCGACAGTTTTCACATAGTTGCTCGGGGATTCGAACAACAACCTTCGGTTACCGGTCCAATGGCTCTTAACCACTAGTAGGTACAAGCTCCCCTGGTTTGAGTGTGTCAAGAACTGCAACTCTGCTGGGTTTTTCACGCTCAACAGTTTCCTTGTGTGTATCAAGAATGATCACCTCCAAAAGGGAATCTCCAGCCAACTTGACCAACTATGTGAAGCATTGGAGTCAATCATGGGCCAGCTCCCTGTGGAACGCTTTCGACACCTTGCCCTGATGAATTGAGGTTGTTCTGAGAGCAAAAGGGGGTGCAACTCAATATGTAGAAATATGTTCCTAATATTTTGTACATTCAGTGCAAATAGCATATATGGTGCCCATGGAAAGTATTCATACCCTGGAATTTCTTCACATTTATTGTTTACAAAGTGGGAATAAAATGATTTAATTGTAAATCCTATACATAATACAACTGTCAAGTATGTGATAGTTTATTTTGTATTTTTATGAAATAGAGATGAATAGCTAGAAAGATAGTCGTTGCTAAAATTCAATGCTCTTGAGTCAATAACATGTTAGACACTCCTTGGGTAAGTCTCTACGAGCTTTACACCACCTGGATGGTGCATATATTACGCTCCCATTATTATTTTCATAATTCTTCATGCTCTGCAAGATGTTGGGGATCATGGCTAGACCAGCAATTTTTAATTCTTGCCATAGTTTTTCAAGCAGATTGTAGTCAGATCCCTGCTCCTCCCCTCCGGCGTATGAATCGCAGAGTACTCACCAGTCGACCTGGGAATTCATACATACGCCACCTGTGAATCATTATGTTCACATCCTGGACCCATTACCTTCATAATTTCCTCCCTTTATAGTCACTCTCCCAGGTTCACTCACCAGTTGGTATTGTTCTTGTGTATCGCGGTCTGCCGTATGTTAGTGGCGTGTCGTTTTTTATTTAAACGTTTTCCCACCTGGGGCCCTTTCCTGGCTCCAAACCGCCAATCAATTAAAAACACAATTATTAAGTCAAACTTTAAACCTTGGTCACTCAGGCCCATTCACTGTCTTCTTGGTAAGCAACTCAGTGTAATTTTGGCATTGTGTCATACTGATGCAGCCACCGACATCAGACTTGAAAATAAGGAGGTAGTATACTCCAGTGATGTGTTCATTGGATTTTCCCCAACATAAGGTTTTGCATTATGGCCAAAATAGCATATTCATTGCTGTTTTTTGTTGTAGTAATAAGTTTAGTGACTAATTGCATACAATATGCATGTTTTGGAATATTTGTATTTTCAGTCATTGAGTTAAAGTCATTATTGTGGAGTCACTAAAATGTTGTTGATCCATTCTCAGTTTTCCCTCCCATCACAGCATTGAACTGTACCGCTTTTAAAATCACTAACGGCCTCATGGTAACATTCCTGAGCAGGTTCTTCTGTCCTGCAGTTCAGTTCAAAGAAGGATGGCTGTATCTTGGTGTTTTTAAAGTGAGATGATAATGATAGTGACTTAATTCATGTTTACTTGACATGTAGTAGTGAAAGTGTAATGTTGAATCTTTTCCAAATATTCAAAATTCATTTATCAAAGCGAGGGTACCAGATTTACAGAAAAGGTAGTGTTACCGTAGTGAGTTATTGTACTTGTCACGTATCATTTGCGATAAAAGTACGTATTCACTTGTGAGTGTTGAATTGACTCTGAAATTGATCTGACTGACTTGGTTATTTTTTAAAATCATTGCAGACTAATTTCCCTCTCAGTTGACAAAAAC
Source organism: Salvelinus sp. IW2-2015 (assembly GCF_002910315.2). Lineage (NCBI taxonomy): Eukaryota > Metazoa > Chordata > Actinopteri > Salmoniformes > Salmonidae > Salvelinus > Salvelinus sp. IW2-2015. Next base: position 48,810,210 of record NC_036853.1, read on the forward strand.
ATATGGACTTAAATAATTATATTGGCTCCATATTTTAAGTACTTGATTAGTGTTAAATAGGCTTGGCTGTGTTAACTTGTTGTTGTACAGCAAAGAGCTTCTCATATACAGTGAGCAAAAGTATTTGATCCCCTGCTGATTTTTGACGTGCCCACTGACAAAGAAATGATCAGTCTATAATTTTAAAGTAGGTTTATTAACAGTGAGGACAGAATATCAACAAAAAAATCAGAAAAAACGCATGTCAAAAATGTTAATGAATATTGCATTTTAATGAGGGAAATAAGTATTTGACCCCCTGCAAAACATGACTTAAAGTACTTGGTGGCAAACACCCTGTTGGCAATCAGCAGGGTCAGACGTTTCTTGTAGTTGGCCACAGGTTTGCACACATCCTCAGGATGGAGTTTTGTCCCACTCCTCTTTGCAGATCTTCTCAAGTCATTAGGTTCAGGCGAGTTTTGCAACTCGAACTTAGCTCCCTCCCACAGATTTTTTATGGAATGTAAGGTCTTTGAGACTGGCTAGGCCACTCCCAGGACCTTAATTGCTGCTTCTTTGAGCACTCCTCGTTGGCTTGGCCGTGTGTTTGTTCATTGTCATGCTGGAATCCCATCCACGACCATTTTCAATACCCGGCTGAGGGAAGGATGTTTTCACCCAAGATTGACGGTACAATGGCCCCGTCCATCGCACTTTATGCGTTGAGTTGCCTGTCCCTTAGCAGAAAAACACCCCCAAAAGCTAATGTTTCCACCTCCATTGTTACGTGGGATGGTTTCTTGGGTCATAGGCAGCATTCCTCCTCTCCAAAATCACGGCAAGTGGGTTGATGCCAAAGAACTCCTTTGTCTCATCTGACCACAACACGTTTCACCCAGTGTCCTCTGATATCATTCAGATGTTCATTTGGCCAAACCATTCAGACGGGCATGTATATGTGCTTTCTTGAGCCAGGGGGACCTGCGGGCGCTGCAGGATTTCATCCTCACGGCAAGTTGTTACCAATTGTTTTCTGATGACTATGGCCAGCTGACGCTTGAGATCATTGACAGATCCGTCCTGTGTAGTTTCGGCTGAATCCTCACCCGTCCAGATCATTGCACTCCACGAGGTGAGATCTTGCATGAGACCCAGGCTGAGGAGATTGACAGTTTTTGTGTTTCTTCATTGCGAATAATCACAGAAACTGTTGTCACCTTCTCACCAAGCTGCTTGCGATGGTCTGTAGCCATTCCAGCTCTTTTAGTCTACAATCCTTGTCCTGACATCCTGGAGAGCTCTTTGGTCTTGCCAATGGTGGAGATTTGGGATCTGATTGATTGATTGCTTCTGTGGACTATCTTTTATACAGGTAAGAAAACTGAGATAGGACACTCCCTTTAAGAGTGTGCTCCTAATCTCCGTTCGTTACCTTATGAAAGACACCTGGGAGCCACAAATCTTTTTGATTGAGAAGGGGTTCAAATACTTATTCCCTCATAAAATGCAAATCAATTTATAACTATTTTTGACAGCATTTTTCTGGATATTTTTGTTGTTATTCTGTCTCTCACTGTTCAAATAAACGGTACCATTAAAATGATAGAGCTGATAATTTCTTTCTTCAGGGAGCAAACGTAACAAAATCAGCAGGGGATCAAATACTTTTTTCCTTCACTGTAAAACCTATATATGCTCTCCTGTACACTTTCTGTTTACAGTCTGCAGGTCCTTGAGGACCTGCTGATGTCCGGTGTTGCTTGTCGTTCAATGGATGTAAATGACGATATAAGTTAGACCATGCTGAGTGCAGCTATCTTCATTGACCACCATATGACTGGACTCTGAAGTTGCAGGTCACAAGCCCTGGATAGGAGCTGTCATTTTCCTTCCAGAGTTGAGCCAGGACTGAACCACAACTCGCCACATTCAGCGACAGGAGGAAACTGAAACCAACCTCTTGTCCGTGGTTATCAAGTGACAACTGCAGCAGGGATCCAGTCGGCCAGCCCAGGACCCTTCTCTTCCGTCTCAGTGCATGATGAAGCAGTCTGCGGGCTAGATCGTCCTGTTTTTATGATACAACACCACAGTACTATGATGAACAAAAATGTCACCAGCCTTCAGAGATATGGTGGGACTCTCCCCTGGTGGTACTCCACAGTAGTGATTCATTCGCGTGGAATCAGACTTGGTTAATGTTTCTTAATCTAGGTAACGCTGAGCGTTAGTCCCCGATTAGCGGCATATCAACAGCTTTAAAGAAATATTATTATATTCTAGTGTATCCTGTGATCAAGCCTTAATGTTTTGGGTTGGTGTCATAATGTTAACAATTACTTAGTATTTCCACTGAAATGTCAATCACCCAGTTATGGCCACATTATTTTGTATCATCAAAGATGTTTTAATTTTGTTCATAACAGAGACGTCAACCCCTCTCCGAAAGTGTTACTAATACCTGCTAGTTGGCCTAGCCGTCTGGGTTGAAAAAGAATGACTCCGCCCTCAACTTTTCAATTGCTTAAAAACTTCTTGTCCAATACGGGGGCGCTGTTTTCACTTTGGAAAAACTCGTGCCCAATGAAACCCGCCTCGTCACTCTTTTCTAATCATACCCAATATGCATATTATTATACTATGAATAGAAACACAAGTTTCTAAACTGTTTAATTATACTGTGATTAAAAACAGAACTCATTTTGCAGCAAACTTCCATATAGGACGTGAAAAATCTGAAAACGAGGCCTGTTTCAGGGCCTGCCTATTCACGTGCTTTTATTTATCGATATGCATGTACTTCATACGCCTTCCACTAGATGTCAACAGGCAGTGGAAGGTGGAATGGGTGTCTAAGCTGATCTGAGGTCGAATGAGAGCTTTGGAGTGACAGGTCCGGATTTTCTTTGTCTTCTAAGCGCGCGCGGAGCTCGACACTGTCTTTCTGAAAAGCGTTCGGTTTACACGGCGAATAATCTCCGGCTCTGATTTTTTGATACGTGATAATAACATCATAAGTAGGTTTTTTCAACCGCGTTTTTTATCAGTTTTTCAACGTTTATTGGACTTTTGGAGTTTTCCGTTCTTGCTCAAGAGAGGATGGGAATGTTAGCAACCCTTGGCTAGCATTGTGGCCGCGAATTCGACAAGAAGAAATGGACATTCTAAAACCAAACCGATTTATTCTGGACCAAGGACTCCTTGTACAACATTCTGATGGAAGCTCAGCAAAAGTAAAAAAAAATGTATGATTTATTTCGTATTTCTGGGTAAAATGTGAGTCCTATTCTCCGCCGTTTTGGTGAGCGCTGTCTCGCAATAACGCAAGCTGTATTTATGGTAAAAGTTATTTAAAATCTAACACAGCGGTTGCATTAAGAACCAGTGTATCTTTCATTTGCCATACAACAAGTATTTTTATGTAAAGTTTTGATGAGTTCTTGTCAGTTAGGTGAGTGTCCAAAATATCTCCGGAGATTCTGTGAATCGATGCTCACGTATTCACAATGTATAACCAGGATTTGTAACTATAATATATGAATTTTCGAACAAACATAATTGTATTGTATAACATGATGTTATAAGACAGTCATCTGATGAAGTTGTCCAAAGGTTAGTGATTAATTTATATTTTGCTGTTTTGGGAAAGCTACCTTTGCGGTGAATAAATGCGTTTTTGTGTGTTTGGCTATTCGTGGTAAGCTAATAAATATATTGTGTTTTCGCTGTAAAACACTAAAAAAATCGGAAATATTGGCTGGATTCACAAGATGTTTTCATCTTTCATTGCTGTACACAAATGTATTTTCATAAATTTTTTATGATGATATTTATCTATTTCAGCTGCCTCTGTAATTATTCTGGCTGCTTTGGTGCTATTTTTTATGGTAGCTGCAATGTAAAACTATGATTTATACCTCAAATATGCACATTTTCGAACAAAACATATGTATTGTATAACATGTTATAAGACTGTCATCTGATGAAGTTGTTTCTTGGTTAGTGACTAATTTTATCTCTTTTTGGTTCTTTGTTGAAAGCTACTTATGCGGTGGAAACATGGTGAATATGCGGTTCGTGTGTTGGCTATTGTGGTTAGCTAATAAAATACATAGTGTTTTCGCTGTAAAACATTTAAGTCATCGGAAATGATGGCTGGATTCAAAATGTTTATCTTTCATGTTGCTGTATTGGACCTTGTGGAATTTCATGAAAATTATATTATATGATATCCCTGTCCCGTTAGGCTAGGCTATGCTAGTCAGCTTTTTTGATGAGGAGGATCCCGGATCCGGGAGAGAGAAGCGGTAGAGGTTAAAAATGTTTTTTCACCAACATCTTTTTCAGTGTTGCATGCAAATGTATTTATTTTACAGCTTAATCTTGTTTTGAGAAGGTAGATAATATACACGAGTATGAATAATTTACATCAACTTTAATTTCAGTGACTTGACATGAACGATGAAAACACTGGTGTTTGTGATGCACTTAAGGGAAGAAATACACAAGCTGGGTTGAATAAATTAATATATTTTTTACCTGTATTTAAAAATAATAAAAAAATACTTGCATATGAAAACAAACAAYTTGACATCCGTCCCTATATTGTAACATAAATCACAATAAAAATATATTTCCACTGCCAACTCTGTATCCCACTGCACACACCTGCAGTATAACCAGTGCTGGCAGAAGTCACAGCACACYCATGTYACTTCGGACTCACACTCCTGCAGGGAGCTTGCAGGCGGATCACGCTACCCATAGCGAGCACAGCAGGTGGTGTCTTTTATTTGAAATGTTTTTCTTCATTTAAMATGTGTTTACCTGTGTAGGTGTCTGTATTTGAATTGCAGGGGGCAGGGACACCAGGCGAGGCTCCTGTGGTGGTGTGACCAGGGGAGACTGAGCCTGCTGGTAAATGTGTTTTGCGYCCAGGGGAGCCAGCACCTTGTACCTGCTCAGGGCGCTTTAAAAAAAACAGACTCRTCGCAGTTATAGATTTGTCTGGGTTTCTCCCTCAACCAGCTCTCCTCCAAGTGSTTCTCATAAGAAGTGAACAAATGGCACACTCGTCGGACGGGTGGCACACTCAGCTCTGCCCGTCCAGGGTGTCCGGCCTCCTCATGAACAGTTCCCACCACCTCTTCCACATATTCAAAGAACTCTACCTTGTAGTTGGCTTGGGCAGCAGCATCAGGGAACTTGATGTAATTGTCTTTTGGTTCACATATAGTTTTRCAGACTTTGTGGACTACTCTGCATACAGTCGGTTCACTTACACACACAAATCTCCTGTTACACGATGGAAGGTTCGAGATGCCAAAAACCTCAAGGTGATCAGTACTTGTAAGGAAGGAGGGATGGGCCTTCCCTAAGAGAGTCAGATAAAAGCCTTGGCTCAAGCAAAAAAGATGATGCCAGCTGCATTTTCTTTGTACTGCATACTGAACAAAAATATAAATGCAGGATGCAACAATTTCAATTGAAATAAATAAATGAGGCCCTAATCTATGTATTTCACATGACTGGGCAGGGGCKCAGTCATGGGTGGGGTGGGCCTGGAAGTTAGGCCCAGCCAATCAGAATTTTTCCCCACAAAAGGGATTTATTATAGACAGAAATACTCCTCAGCAACTGTGTAATGACCATGCTGCTTAATCAGATTCTTGATATGCCACACCTGTCAGGTGGATTATCTTGGCAAAGGAGAAATGCTCATTAACAGGGATGGAAACAGATTTGTGCACAAAATTTGAGAAAAGCTTCCTGGGATCTTTTATTTCAGCTCATGAAACACGGGACCAACATTTTACATGTGGCTTTTCTATTTTTGTTCAGTGTACATATGGAAACGGTCACGGAAATAGATTCCTTCAAAATCATTCAGTGGGTTGCTCCTGTTTATGAACACCCTTCTGTCTGGCCTTGGTGGTGCTCTTTGATCATCATTGAAATAGTCCAGGTATCCATTTTCCTCCATTGCCAAGGTCAACCTAGGGGCCAACATCCATTAATCTGAAGTTAAACCTGCCTCTGGCCAGGTTTCATTTAAGGCTTCATTTAGATCTAGATTAACTCTAATCATCCTTCTGGACATCAGACTTTTAAAATCTAGACTAGGGCAAGTCTGCGACTATTGTAAACCATGTCCGACCAAGAACAGCACAGTTGAACAACTTCTCCTTAAGGCTGTTAAGTGCAGAATCACACTCATTAGTCCAGTCAGTAGGTTTCAACTTTCTGAAGCTGCCAGCTTGCTTCACAGGCTTCACCTTCCTCCTTCTCTTCTGATCGGCAATGAGAGCGAAGAGCGGCTTGGCAATAGCAGAACAGTTTGGAATGAAATTTTGATAGTAGAATATCATTCCTAGGAAGGGTTTGATCCTTTGTACTGAAGGCGTACACCCATCTTCCTCCATTAGATCCGACTTTGTAATCTTGGATATCACATCCACCTTTATCAGGGCCACAGCCACCACATCACCATTAATGATGATGGTTTCTGCAGGAAATTGCATTTCTTTGGGCTCAGTTTCAGGTTGTGCTGTCTCAGTCTCTGGAACACCAGCTCCAATCTATCCAAGGCTTCTCTTTCRCTTGGCGCAAACACCAGGAGGTCGTCTAAGTAACACAGCAGGCTACTGAAGTTTAAGTCCCCAAAAATGCTGAGCATCATCCTCATAAATGAAGCTGGACTATTGCATAGGCCCTGCRGCATTCGATTGTATTCGTGCAGACCCAGTGGGGTAGTGAAGGCTGTATACATTTTGTCCTCCTCACACATAGGTTTGTTGTAAAAGCCTGACGTCAAGTCCATCGTACTGAATTAGGTTTTGCCCCCTAGGGCTGCAAGACAGTCAGATTGGTGTGGAAGTGGGTGCACATMTTTGAGTGTCCTTGCATTCAGCCATCTGAAATCTGTACATATACGAAGCCCACCGTCTTTCTTCCACACCATAACTAGAGGGGAAGCATATTTGATTATTTCCTGTTCTTCCATTTCCGTCAATACTTGTCGTAGTTTCTGGTAGTGGGCATGCGGAACTCTACGATATGTAGAGCATYCTTGGAGAACACATCATTGTAGTTAGGAATTAGTTCAGTTATTTATTCTCTTGTTGCTTGACTGATTTTACAGGGCTCGATGTCAACCTCTCCCAACCCTACATCCAGCAGTCTCTGCTTCAAATCCACGGAGCTGGTTGTGATGGGCTGCTTCCCTAGAGTTCCCCCTTCCATCTTGCAGGAGCCTTGGAAAACTGTGAAGTCCTCCACAGCCAGACAGGGACACACATCAGCCAGCTTGCAGTTTGTCTTTAGAGTGATAGGTTAGTGTCTTTCATGGGCACCCACCTGTCGCCCCACCTGGGTGTGATGACTCGGCCCACCATGATGTTTTGTGGCATGGTCTTGGATGAAGTGAGTTCGACCACAATAGTGCTCCCTGGAGACATTGGCACGCTGTTGGGAAGCCGCCCCCATACTAGATGCTCTTATTTAGCAAGGAGTGTGACAGCCTGGTTGAGTTTGACTGTCCCAATTTTTTGGGGCATTTCTTCACTCTGCAAACATGTCAGGCTAGTCATCATGTTCAAGAAGTATTCTCCCACAGGTGATGGCTGCTGTACATTCTGCTATGAGTCTCCAGTACTCGTCAGTAACCTTCATTTGATGCATGAGGTGCTTTATCAAGTTTGTACTGAGAATGAGATCATCATGCTGACCTGGGACTATGAGCCCAGAAACTAAACAACTAATCGCATAGACGTTAAGGTMAACTTCAAACGGTTGTGCCGTTTTCTCCCCCTACACCAATGAGAATGACTCGCTCTGACAGTGGCTTCTTCTCTAGACTAATATTTTCCGCAAGCATTCTTTGCTCTGCTGTCTCGCTTAAAGTACAGGGCATGGAGCCGGTGTCAAGCATCCCTTTCAATTGGAACTGGTTCTTTACAGTGACTGGGGCATAAAACAGTTCGTCAAATGGCGTTACTCTTTGTTTATTCTGCGCTATGACCCGAACCCCTCCTGCACTACATGCGTTCACATGTAAATCTTCATCACACTTGAGGGTTTTTCTCTTGACCCGCACATCCCCCCTCCATATGCTGGCCTGCTAGTTTAAAGGCTCTGCTCCATGGGTTGCTTGTGTGGGCTCCTCACTGTATCTAGGCCCAGGCTTCGAACTAGAGGTCGACCGATTAGGCTTTTTCAACGCCGATACCGATTATTGGAGGACCAAAAAAAGCCGATACGGATTAATTGGCCRATTTTTATTTATTCGTAATAATGACAATTACAACAATACTGAATGAACACTTTTATTTTAACTTAATATAATACATCAATAAAATCAATTTAGCCTCAAATAAATAATGAAACATGTTAACTGGCAATACTAAAGTGCCTATAAGAACATCCACTAGTCAAAGGTATATGAAATACAAATGGTATAGAGAGAAATAGTCCTATAATTCCTATAATAACTACAACCTAAAACTTCTTACCTGGGAATATTGAAAAAAGGAACCATCAGCTTTCATATGTTCTCATGTTCTGAGCAAGGAACTTAAACGTTAGCTTTTTTACATGGCACATATTGCACTTTTACTTTCTTCTCCAACACTTGTTTTTGCATTATTTAAACCAAATTG
>NC_036853.1:48820030-48896955 GCF_002910315.2 Salvelinus sp. IW2-2015
CAGAGCGACTTACAAGTTGGTGCATTCACCTTATGATGTCCAGTGGAACAACCACTTTACAATAGTGCATCTAACTCTAAGGGGGGGGTTAGAAGGATATACTTTACTATCCTAGGTATTCCTTAAAGGGTGGGGTTTCAGGTGTCTCCGGAAGGTGGTGATTGATTCCGCTGACCTGGCGTCGTGGGGGAGTTTGTTCCACCATTGGGGTGCCAGAGCAGCGAACAGCTTTGACTGGGTGAGCGGGAGCTGTACTTCCTCAGAGGTAGGGAGGCGAGCAGGCCAGAGGTGGATGAACGCAGTGCCCTTGTTTGGGTGTAGGGCCTGATCAGAGCCTGAAGGTACGGAGGTGCCGTTCCCCTCACAGCTCCGTAGGCAAGCACCATGGTCTTGTAGCGGATGCGAGCTTCAACTGGAAGCCAGTGGAGAGAGCGGAGGAGCGGGGTGACGTGAGAGAAACTTGGGAAGGTTGAACACCAGACGGGCTGCGGCGTTCTGGATGAGTTTGTAGGGGTTAATCGCACAGGCAGGGAGCCCAGCCAACAGCGAGTTGCAGTAATCCAGACGGAGATGACAAGTGCCTGGATTAGGACCTGCGCCGCTTCCTGTGTGAGGCAGGGTCGTACTCTGCGAATGTTGTAGAGCATGAACCTACAGGAACGGGTCACCGCCTTGATGTTGGTTGAGAACGACAGGGTGTGTCCAGGATCACGCCAAGGTTCTTAGCGCTCTGGGAGGAGGACACAATGGAGTTGTCAACCGTGATGGCAAGATCATGGAACGGGCAGTCCTTCCCCGGGAGGAAGAGCAGCTCCGTCTTGCCGAGGTTCAGCTTGAGGTGGTGATCCGTCATCCACACTGATATGTCTGCCAGACATGCAGAGATGCGATTCGCACACTGGTTTATCAGAAGGGGAAAGGAGAGAGATTAATTGTGTGTCGTCTGCATAGCAATGATAGAGAGACCATTGGAGGATATGACAGAGCCAAGTGACTTGGTGTATAGCGAGAATAGGAGAGGCCTAGAACAGAGGCCCTGGGGGACACCAGTGGTGAGAGCACGTGGTGCGGAGACAGATTCTCGCCACGCCACCTGGTAGGAGCGACCTGTCAGTAGGACGCAATCCAAGCGTGGGGCCGCGCCGGAGATGCCCAACTCGGAGAGGGTGGAGGAGGATCTGATGGTTCACAGTATCAAGGCAGCCGATAGGTCTAGAAGGATGAGAGCAGAGAGAGAGAGTTAGCTTTAGCAGTGCGGAGCGCCTCCGTGACACAGAGAAGAGCAGTCTCAGTTGAATGACTAGTCTTGAACCTGACTGATTTGGATCAGAAGGTCATTCTGAAGAGATAGCAGAGGAGCGGGCCAAGGACGGCACGTTCAAGAGTTTTGGAGAGAAAAGAAAGAAGGGATACTGGTCGTAGTTGTTGACATCAGAGGGATCGAGTGTAGGTTTTTTCAGAAGGGGTGCAACTCTCGCTCAATGCGAGAGTTATTGCGGGAGTCGCGAAATGCTGGTGCTTCTAGTTCCGACAGTGCAGCAATATCTAACAAGTAATATCTAACAATTCCACAACAAAACCTAATATACACAAAATCTAAGTAAAGGAAATGTATTTTTTATTTATTTCTTTTACCTTTTATTTAACTAGGCAAGTCAGTTAAAGAACAAATTCTTATTTTCAATGATGGCCTAGGAACAATGGGTTAACGCGTTGTTCAGAGGCAGAACTACAGATTTTTACCTTGCCAGCTCGGGGATTCGATCTTGCAACCTTCCGGTTACTTGTCCAACGCTCTAACCACCTGCCTACATTGCACTCTCGCTCTGGATAAGAGCGTCTGCTAAATGACTTAAATGTAAATGTAAATAACATCCGCTAACCATGTGTATGTGACCAATAAAATTTGATTTGATATACAGTGGTTTTTCCTCAGAGTTGCCGGGACATCTTATATCAATCAGTACACTCGTAACAACTTAAGCATTACGAAACTATTATTCGATCAAATAAACCCACATAGCCATAAAACAATTTGTTGACCAAATTCGACACTCTCATTGAACTAWCAAAAACTCCTTGCTTGGTTGGCGAAACGACGAAAAAAACGCCACCTGCTGGGAGGTGACAGATTTTCTGCCGAGTTGGGCATGTCTCTTCCTCTTTCTCTGGTATTAGAAATTGTGACGAAAGTGGTTAGTCTGACGGAAAATCACACGAAGAAGAAAACGGAAGTGAACAGTGATGAAGAACAATTCCCACATTAGCGTTTTTATTGTTGTTATGTAGACGTTTATGAACACCTTGGTACTCAAAATATGACTMATTTAATTACCCAACATCACATACTTACCCAAGGTAGTGTTTAATTCGCATTGCAGACAGGATTTGGTTGATAGATTGTATCTAGGTAACGGTAGCTAGCTGCTAACAATGGCTAACTGTATGGTTTTTCACTCTCAAATAGCCTCCATTATGGAGGTGCTAGCGAATACAGCCGTGGCAGACATCTGTAAACTCGTAGACGATGACTATGCAGTGTTTCGTTTGGAARTAACTCAAAGCCAGAAAGAAAACAGGACATTACGGAGGAAACTACAGCTATTGGAACAGAAGGTGACACGGGAGCGCACAGAGAGGACAATGCGAGACCGCGTCCTCGCCAGTCGTCCCAGTAGTGTCAAGATCCTCGACCGATACAGAGGAATGGCCAGAGGTACATTTTGCACAAGGCTGGGGCTGTCGCCCTGTTCCCGTCTGCGCATGTGTTCAGATGTATATTACCCAGAATTGTGTCTTGGTCAGTTTTTGGATAGAATGCAATAATTCCCCTGATTGCTTACTTAGATATCTTGCACAAAGACACTATTTCCCGGAAGGCCGAGGCTGTGCAGCCTGTCACCGTTCATATATAGCTAGTGCCTTTCGCCCCGTTTCCCTCTGCTCATGTGTTAAGATGTGTTACTCAGAATTCCGTCATGGTCAGTTTTTGAATAGTATGCAATAATTTCTCTGATTACTTATCTTGTGCAAAGACATCATATTCAAACCAGATTCTTGATTTACTGCATTTCCTATTATTTACTCAATGAAAACAATATGATGCATGAAACAATCAATTGATCTATAAATAGTATATCAATAAGTTATAAGGTGTTACCTTACATCCTTGCCAATTCTAGACATTGTCAATTGGGTACAATATACAATTGAGCATTGACAGTAGCTAATCTAACCACCTTTTTTCCACCCCAATTAAATCTCCGTTGAAGGAAATCTCACTGGAGGCTACAGGAGCTTTGTGAAGCCAGCAGGACACAATACATGGAGAGATGACCAACCAATCACTGTTGATGAGGGGAGTGGAACCTCAACCCAGCACGTTATCGTGATAGAGGTTAGTGTAATAGTATTACATCAAAATTACAGTACATCAAATGTGGCCAATTCATTTCAGAAAGGCTCCCCTCAGCTATTTACTTGTTTACATGTGCAGTACCAGTCAAAAGTTTGGACACACCTACTCATTCAAGGGTTTTTCTTTATTTTTACTATTTTATACATTGTAGAATAATAGTGAACACATCAAACTATGAAATAACACATATGTAATCATGTGGTAACCAAAAAAGTGTTAAACAAATCAAAATATATTTTATATTTGAGATTCTTCAAAGTAACCACCCTTTGCCTTGATGACAGCTTTGCACACGCTTGGCATTCTCTCAACCAGCTTCACCTGGAATGCTTTTCTTGAAGGAGTTCCCACATATGCTGAGCACTTGTTGGATGCTTTTCCTTCACTCTGCAGTCCAACTCATCCCAAACCCTCTCAATTGGGTTGAGGTTGTGTGATTGTGGAGGCCAGGTCATCTGATGCAGCACTCCATCACTCTCCTTCTTGTTCAAATAGCCATTCAACAGCCTGGAGGTGTGTTGGGTCATTGTCCTGTTGAAAAACAAATGCTAATCCCACTAAGCAAAAACCAGGTGGGATGGCGTATCGCTGCAGAATGCTGTGGTAGCCATGCTGGTTAAGTGTGCCTTGAATTCTAAATAAATCACAGACAGTGTCACCAGCAAATTACCCCTAAACCATCACACCTCCTCCATGTTTCACGGGAACCACACATGCGGAGATCATCCGTTCACCTACTCTGCGTCTCACAAAGATACGGCGGTTGATACCAAAAATCTCACATTTGAACTCATCAGACCAAAGGACAGATTTCCACCAGTCTAATGTCCATTGCTCATGTTTCTTGGCCCAAGCAAGTCTCTTCTTCTTATTGACGTCCTTTAGTCGTGGTTTCTTTGCAGCAATTCGACCATGAAGGCCTGATTCACACAGTCTCCTCTGAACAGTTGATGTTGAGATGTGTCTGTTACTTGAACTCTGTGAACCATTTATTTGGGCTGCAATTTCTGAGGCTGGTAACTCTAATGAACTTATCCTCTGCAGCAGAAATACGCGGTCTTCCTATCCTGTGGCGGTCCTCATGAGAGCCAGTTTCATCATAGCACTTGATGGTTTTTGCGACTGCACTTGAAGAAACTTTGTTATTGAAATGTTCCGTATTGACTGACCTTCATGTCTTAAAGTAATGATGGACTGTCGTTTCTCTTTGCTTATTTGAGCTGTTCTTGCCATAATATGGACTTGGTCATTTACCAAATAGGTCTATCTTCTGTATACTACCCCTACCTTACCAAAACACAACTGATTGGCTCAAACACATTAAGAAGGAAAGAAATTCCACAAATTAACTTTTAACAAGGCACATCTGTTAATTGAAATGTATTCCAGGTGACTACCTCATGAAGCTGGTTGAGAGAATGCCAAGAGTGTGCGAAGCTTTCAAGGCAAAGGGTGGCTACTGAAGAATCTCAAATATGAAATATATTTTGATTTGTTTAACACTTTTTTGGTTACTACATGATTCCATATGTGTTATTTCAAAGTTTTGATGTCTTCACTATTATTCTACAATGTATAAAATAGTAAAAATAAAGAAAAMCCTTTGAATGAGTAGGTGTGTCCAAACTTTTGACTGGTACTGTACATCCTTATTTCTCTGCCATAGGGGAGCTTGTGAGACTTTCCTACGACATTGTTATCCAATTCCACTCATGTACCAGTAATAACCTCCTCTCTTCTTCTGTCAGTCTGCAGAAACAGGGGTTGCAGGTCCTGGGGTCAAGCAGGAGAGAACTGAAGGAGAGGACACAAGACTCAGCAGAGACATCCAGACTGGATTGACTGGAGCACCCCCTGTATCCAGGGAGGACCCCGCCGCCTTGCCTCAGCCCAGGACCCAACACAGCATCACGGAGGTCAGTGGAACGCCGAACACCGTCCTCAAGTCCGAGACAGACACCGAGACTTTAACTGTAACACACAGGCTCTTACCCACAGGATCTGACCACAGATCAGACTCAGAGAGACTGGAGCTGGGGCCACTGGGCTGTCCTCCTGCTTCCAGCTCAGAGTACTTACCGGTATTTCACCAGAGCCAGAGGACGGTTCATTCCTGTGGAGATGGTGACGCGTTAGACACTGGTGTTGATGACCTGCCTTGTTCTTACGCTACAGAGATGGACCCTGGCAACATATCCTTGGATTTAGAGACACAGACTCATCTGTTTAGAGAGGACTGGAACCAGTACAGTAGTAGTGTATACTCTGAAGGGTGCCTAGATAAGAAACGTGAGGTTATAGTGGTAGACGAGGTGAAAGTGGAGGGCGACGCTCCTACCACATGGAATGCAGATAGTCACTTAGGAGACAGACACTCACAGGGTAGAGATTTCTTAGATTACAGAGAAAGCTTGGACACAAATATAAATGTTGTCACCCACTCCCCTTTACACGCATTCAGGGATCGTGTCCCAGTGTCCACGTCGATGGCAYCTTCCGATTCACACGGCTGCGTCGTTTTCGATCAAGTGTTGAACTCAAATGACCAAAGGGCCATGGCTCGTGGAGGGGGAGCAACATCCGGCAATAGTAAAGAGAAACGGTTCCTCTGCATGTTCTGTAACAAAGGCTTCAGTTGCCCACAGAAAGTGGAGATCCACCAGAGGGTCCACACAGGGGAGAAACCCTACAGCTGTACCCAGTGTCATATGTGCTTTTCCCAGGCTTGTCACCTAAAGAGGCACCAGAGGGTCCACACAGGGGAGAAACCCTACAGCTGCCCCCATTGTGAGAAGAGGTTCTCCCGCCAGGACCAGCTGAAGATGCACCTGAAGGTCCACACGGGAGAGAGGCCATTTGCATGTACGCACTGCAGGAAGAGGTTCTCAGAGAGGAGCAACCTCAGGATACACCAGCAGAAAAACCATTCCACTATGTAACATAGGAAGTACCCATTCCACTCTATAGTGTCTGACGTTTAGATCAAACCCAGCATTGAAGACACAGATTCATTTTCAGTGTTATCAGCAGAAAAGATCCAGAGATGCATTTAGAATAACGAGAGTAACAGATTTCAATGTTGAATATTTGTGGGTAGAATATTGCATCCAGATATGATATTGTATGATATATAAGGCATATATAAGCCTAAAAATGTCAAATAAGTGCTTGAGGTGTTCCGGAAGACTGTTCAAAAAAATGAACCTCTAGGAGATGAAAAATTGAAACGAAACAGGGAGTACATATGTTTTGAATTGAAATGCAAACAGATTCTAAGTTGGTTGATGTCATAAATATTAAGAACTAAAAGGCGATGGAAAGTGGAGAGGAACTGGCACGACTGTCTGAATGAGTTGCCAGCATCACAAAACATTTTTGGAGAATGAATATATTAAGGTTACTTTTGTACGTATTGGCCTAGACCAGGGCTATTCAACTCTTACCCTACGAGGTCCAGAACCTGCTGGTTTTCTCTTCTACCTGATAATTAATTGCACCCACCTGTTGTCCCAGGTCTAAATCAGTCCATAAGTAGAGGGGAACAATGGAGAGAAAAATGCAGCAGAACTGGCTTCGACTTCCAGAGTTGAGTTTGAGGGGCCTAGACCATATTGCAACATAAGGATGCATTAAGGTGTATTACAGATTTAATATKATTTTACTTGGGATGAGATGTTGAATTCGTCTGATGACACCAATACTT
This sequence comes from Salvelinus sp. IW2-2015, assembly GCF_002910315.2. Lineage (NCBI taxonomy): Eukaryota > Metazoa > Chordata > Actinopteri > Salmoniformes > Salmonidae > Salvelinus > Salvelinus sp. IW2-2015. The sequence goes on from NC_036853.1 coordinate 48,827,152, forward strand.
CTCGCAATTTTATTGCAAACAAATTAAATGGGATTTGCCCAGTTAATTTTTTTTGTCAATGAGAACACCTAGGAATTTGGTAGTTTTAACACGTAGTAAAGGAAATGTATTATAAATTTTTTGGGCAATAAAATGCATGATTTAAACCAGTTGTCAACATCATTTAATTACAAATAAAGTTTTGCGATACTAATCATTGAACGAAAATGCCATGGAAAATGTAATTGGGCTTTTGAGCAGCAGTTTCATTTACAACATCTGACCAGTATATATCAAAACGTTTTTCTGTAAATGTAGCAATGTGTTTGTGATCAAAATTACTGAAACAAATTCTATTGACCTGATTGCTTTGAGAGCTGGTACAAACGAGATAAAATAACAGGAAATTATCAGATATCTCTGTACAAGAGACCAGATACCCCCGATTTTAAAAGAAATTAGTAAATATGTTGTCAGATTGCTACTTGTAGCAGTGATTCTTAAGTACAATAATGGCAAGATATAGGATCAAGAAAGTTATTGATCTTAACTTGATCACTCTTCTGTCGCAGAGAATTTTCCTGCTGCATCAGGAAATTCAAATGAGCCTGGTGAATCCCTGAAAATGATCAGTTCTCTTTCTCTCCATACAGGGGCAGTCAAGCCATTGGGATCAGCGCTTGSTATAAAAAATCATATTCTCACTCACTCAAACGCTAGGCCCTATTACTGCAAAATTCAAATGTACAAAAATGTATCTGAAATGCAGCAGCCATATACATCAAYAATTGTCGTTTTACATAGCTTAATAACACAAGATGGATATTGGTCTTCAYTAGGCTACTACATACAAGTGTATCTTAAGGTTACGAATGAACTGTCAAAATATAATTAAATCGTGGCCTGGGGTGGTCTTGCAGTTAGGGCTGCTGCCTTCAATACTGTTTCGGCGGGGGTTCGATTCCGGCCAACGCATTTCTGGCACAAATAACTCAATCCCCCTGATTGACTTGATTAAGTTACACATTTCAAATATGGACAGTCCAGGGATATTATACCCCCGATCTTGATAAGAAATTACCATACCAGACACTTTTGGATAACATAAAAAGGAAACAAAATAATAATAATAGCCTACGCTACACCAACATTAGTTTCCATTCATACAAAGTGTCGGGTAAATTGCCACAGTAGATTTGCCGTGGTAAACAAGGAAATCCTTTTTTCTGTTGTACGGAATGCTTGTCAATCGCCCTTAGTCTGTTCAAAAAGAGCTACGTCTTTCCGATGACAACACCAACTTGAGGGCGAACATATCTAGAAAGTTGCAAGTGTAACCTGATCTCCCACAGGAGCAACCAACGTCTTAGACTGTTTTAGACTCTTTGACCGAGGGCAGGCACTGGTTACAATATGCCATTTGGTTATATTCCAATAAGCTACATTCTGTAGGCTACCCGTAAAAGGCGCTGCATGGTCAATCCGACATCTGCATTGGCCGTGTAGCATTTACGGTGATACTGCTTCGGCAGAAGTCAGGGAATTCATACATCTTGTGCTTCGCAGAGCTGTTGTGAAGGAACTTGTCAAGGAAGTGAGTTTGTGTTTATACAGGACCACCTGCCCCCCCACCTACTGTCAGCCAATCATGTCAATGCGGAGCTATACGGAGTCCTCTGCATTGTTACAAAATTTGAGAGGCGATGTGGTACGGAGCTAAATTTGGCCTCTGCATGCTTCCGTAGGCGCCACAATTGCTTCACACCTTCCATACGGAGCCTCCGACCACATTTTTGGATCAAGCATAAATTGGCTTTTAGCCTATCCATTGTCACATTATGAAAGSTGAAAACAAATTATAGGCTATTGTTTGTGTCCCTGGCTGATTTGGGCCATCAGTTGATTGACAGATGTAGGCCTACTGTAGAACGATATATTTTCCTCCAGTGTGGATGCTCGCCTAGTTTTACAGTTAGGCTGTGTATAATTTGTCAATTTAGTTATTGTCTTTGGTATGGATTGAAAGCCTGTATTGTGTGGCCTTAATATTTCATTTTGTAAGCTGTCAAGATGTTTGAGCCTATCCAAAGATGATTTTGTTGAGCTGAGACACTTTTCTCTGAATAGTAAATTATCAGACTATTTGTTTTACTTCTGGAAAACATTGAAATAAATGCAATTCACTTGTGGCCCTAATGTAGGCTCAGGCTTGCCACTAGATCACCCTGCACTGGGCGCAAATTCATGAGGCTCRGAGCCGGAGCACGCTGCTTAGACCTCTGCGCTACTGCAGGTTACAATGCCCTAGCAATTACTTAAATCACTTGTGCTACCCACACTATAGAATRATAATTGGAAATTGTCAAAAACATGTAATTTCAATTATTCATGCCTGTGTTCCAAATTACCCCACTGTGTCCCTTACAGCCTGTTTTTTTCCTCAGTGAGTACTGGCGGCTAGCTGTTGTTCCACAGGAAGCTTATCTCTAACCCAAACACCAGATGGCTGCCTCTAATTTAATATCAGTCCTAATGCTCAATCCCTCTGTTTGTAATGTGACCTTGTATTGAAACATTTACTTCTTCAAATTACTAAGATATTGCATTATTAGAGTGCTATCTGAAAGCCAATTACCATTCACTTTGTTCCTTCACACGTATTAAATGTCTATTTTAAGATTCATATGTAATKCTTTGGAGGGATCAATATGTATATATTTAGGTCCCCTGTATATCGCATGCTCTGTCCATAATAAGTCTCTACCTAGCATTTTAAACGGTTGGTTAGGTGAATACAGAACATCATTGGTTCTATTTAACAGGGTATGGGGTTTATTTCAAAATGTATTACCAGGGTGGAAGAAATCTTTTAAGTGTTTATAATTGTATTGGTTAGGGGTAAGTCAAATCCTATACAATGTTTTAACCATATCTTTCTCAAATGATCCATCAAGGGACCACTCTGAACATTTCTCAATACTTTTTACACCACTTACGTACTTACGTACTACACCACTTACGTCTAATTGTGGGTGAGCAGGTTGTATATATATTTGTTCTGTTGTTTACTTCATCAGATCTCTAGTAACCCATTATACATTTGTTACATCACAAATTCCTCCTCTACACCAGTGTTCTATTCATACAGGGGTTTAAATATTCACTCTAGTCTTCTATTTAACAGCATATTCAGGAATAATACTATTTTCTTTCATATCTACATACAGAATCCCAATATAATGTTATAGATCTGAAAACTCAGCTCACACAGAACTGGTTGGGATATTCATTATTTTCCTTATATAACTATACTTAGGTATTCACATCCACAACACTCCATGTGCATCTTCAACAATTATAAATCCCTACAATAACACCTCGTGCTATTATCAGTGGTTCTCAGACCACGTAGACTTTTCTATCGTTACATCCTATGTATCTTCAATGGTTCTCTTGCCGCTACTTCCTATACACTAGTAGTCCCAGACTATGATGGGCGGTGGTGGATGGAATCCCTAGATTGAGTCCCTACATTATTACCCCATGTGCATCTTCAATGATTCTCTTGTTGTTACTTCCTATGCACAATATGTATATCCTACTCTGCCTTCTGAAAGTATTCAGACCTCTTGACTTTTACACATTTTGTTAGGTTACAGCCTTGTTCTAAAATTGATTAAATAGTTTTCCCCTGATCAATCAATGTGTAACTCTGTGTTGTTGTCTGTTCACACTGCTATGCTTTATCTTGGCCAGGTCGCAGTTGCAAATGAGAACTTGTTCTCAACTAGCCTACCTGGTTAAATAAAGGTGAAATAAAAAATAAATAAATAAATAAATAGTCTTCTATAAGACTAGTGAATAGCCTTCTCTCTATAAGACTATGAGTACCTTTTTATGCATTATTCACCTTAATTGTATTGGTTTTATAATGCATTTTTAAAATCATTTCAAATTGAATTACTGAAATAATTTGCCGTTCCTCAATTGTTCGTGGATGATGTGTTTCCTCCTGGGCAGTTAACAATAAGGGTCTGGTCTGGGCGGGTCTCGTCATCTTTTGGTCAGATGGGAATTTCCCTCAAAATGCGCCACTGGTTTTCSTCGCAGACCCCCAACTGGAAAGCTCCGCAGGCAGAATCAATCATCCAGTTCGTGATGCCAAATTGAAAATTTGTGGAAATTCTTACACAGGGAGACTCAAAGTCAATCTTAAATGAATCGTTGTTTATTATCAGCGTGCTGGAGAGGTTCCAACCAACTCAATGCACCGTAGTACACATGTCAATCTACTGGGGCAGTCCCGTTAGTTCTTATATACAGACAAGTTATATTTKCATGATTTAGCTTATTCATCATTCATATTTAATTCATCAATAACGTTTGCATGTGACAGACCAATACCTCAAAATACTTCTCTCTAAGCTGGGACCTTGAAATGGAGGTATCCCTTTCTCTAAACAAGGTTCTGGGCTGCCAAATTGCAGATCGTGATAATGAGGATTCGTTCAATCAGTCACTTGCATGAATACAGAAATAGGTTTTTACAAAAACACAAACATAAACATTTCCATCACACACATTCAATACCGCCTTGCACACATCTAGCTGGCCTAAGGTGTAATCATTAGTCCAACAGTTCCAAACGAGAGCTTCTATTGGACAAAGCCAGGTATGTTTATCCCCATTTCGTTCCGTTTGCTTCTGTTTAAGAAATGTTTTTCAACAGAATTGGCGGAATGAATACACCCCTGATCACACACAAACAATTCACTTTCATAGCTACATACAAACAGCTTGTTGTATTCCTTCTCGCATGTATGCGCTCTCCTCCTCTCACCTTTTCCCTTTGCTTGTGGACTTCAATGCACAACACATTGTGCATTGCTGTCTGTTAACAGGCTGTCTGTTACCAGGCGAAAAAGCATTTCCAAGCAAAACATTCATATCATAACTGCTACACACAGCCTACATTGTTGTCACCATATTAGCTAAAGTAACGTCATAGTCAACATAGCTAATAGAACTAATGCATTAGTAAACCCGCTACAATCATGCAGTACAGTCACTGGGGCCCCCCGGTGGCAATAAATTAATAAAACCAAAAGCTTACCTTGACTTGGAAGAGTTCCAGTGTTGGATAGTCATAGCTAGCTAACATAGCATCCCTCTGTTTGAGCCGGGTGTTTAAGTAGGCTAAACTAGCTAGCTGCATTTGCTAGATATGAAAAGAGTGATGAAGTTTTGCTCTCTCTCTCTCGCTCCTCCATTTTTGAAGAAATKAATTTGTTCAAAACTTTAACTATTGTCTTTGAGTCAACTACTCACCACATTTTATGCACTGCAGCGCTAGCTAGCTGTAGGTTATGCTTTCAGTACATTCGCTAATCCTTTGATTGGGTATAAAACATGTCAGTTCATGCTGCAAGAGCTCTGATAGGTTGGAGGATGTACTCCGGAAGTTGTCATAATTTTACTGTGTAAGTCAATGGAACGGGGTGAGAACCATGAGCCTCCTAGGTTTTGTATTGAAATCAATGTACCCAGATGAAGACGGAAACTAGCTGTCCTTCGGCTACACCATGGTGCTTACCTTAGAGTGATGTTGAGGCTACTGTAGACCTTCATTGCAAAACAGTGTGTTTTAATCAATTATTTGGTATTGTGAATATATTTTGTATCGTTTTATCTAAAAAGGACAACGTTTTAAATGTTTAACTATTTTTATTAAATTCACTGAGGAGGATGGTCCTGATACATAGGTGCATCATTTTAAATGATTTTGTTTTAAGCCTTCCCCAAACCACCATAAAATTATGTTGGAAATGTCCATGGTGAGTTGGGGAGAAATATATATTTTTTTTAAGATAAAAAAAGTCAAATGAATTAAAGGAATAGATCAGTGGGCTACAGCCAAGTCGCCTGCAGTAGGCCTACTGGGYGGAGGGGGTGAAACACCAGCTGGTCGTACTTCAGGTATGTGATGTTGCCTCTCTTTTGCTGTTCAAAGAAAGCGGGTCCTTTCTTTTGAGGCGTACCTTTCGGAGAAGTCTTCATTGATTAAGAACTGAGCTCTTTGGCCTTGCACACCAGTGGTGGGTTTGGTGTTGAAATGAGAATGCATAAGCAGATAAGAACCCCATGCCCACTGTAATATATGGTGGTGGATTTTTGTTATGGTGCTGTTTTGCTTCCACTGGTCCTGGGGCCCTGGTTAAGGTCAAAGGCATCATGAACTTTACCCAGTACCAGGACATTTTAGCCCAAAACCTGGTTGCCTCTGCAAGGAAGCTGATACTTGGCCTCAAGTGGATCTTCCAGCAAGACGATATCCACAACCACACATCAAAATCCACAAAGAAATGGTAAATTTAATCGAATCCCATTGAAAACCTGTGGTTTGAATTGAAGAGAGCAGTCCATAAGCGCAGACAAAGGATACCAATGATCTCGAAAGATTCTGTATGGAGCAATGGTCTAAGATCCATCCTCCCAATGTATTCTACAATTTTAGAAAACATTTTAGAAAAAGGCTCAGTGCTATAATCTTCGCAAGGTGAGGTATCGAAAACAGGAGTGTCAATCATTTTGACCCCTATCTTTTTGTGATTTTTTTTCTCTGAGCAATTGTATTAGTTTAAAATATAATACATTTAAAAAATAAAATTGCATACAATATAGCTCAGTATTTGAATTATGTATTTTATTCAGTCATTTTTGCTCATCTTTATCAAGGGTGTCAATTTCGGATCCCACTGTCTTCCCTCATTTTTAAAGATACATTATGATGCTTGCAACGTCTGAGCAGGGGGACGCGACCATGGTGTGGTTAGCTGATACGTAAAATACATATCCAGGTGTTGTAAGATCTTACAGGTGTCAGCAACGTATAAGCAGAGAAACGTGCCCATTGAGATGAGCACGATGCAAGACTTAGCTGTCACACAGAGTATCTGCGGCTTTGCACGTGTGCTTCACACTGCTATAACGTGGTAGCTCTGGGATCAAAACAGCTGAGAAGTTTAGCGTCACGCTTCAATGCTTCTGGTTGTTGCAGGAATTTACCCACTACTACTGTTTACTTGGTGCATCTACATCACATCTCGCTGAGTCTGCCTTTAAAGCAGGGGTGAGGGGAGTTCCTTCCTAATTAGGGACCTTATTTCATCAATCAAGTACAAGGGAGAAGCGAAAACCCGCAGACACTCGGCCCTCCATGGAATGAGTTTGACACGTGCTTTAAAGGGACAGTTCACCAAATGACAAAATTACATATTGGTTTCCTTACCCTGTAAGCAGTCTATGGACAAGGTTTGACATCAGTCCATGCTTTGGTTTAGTTTCCCTGGTACTGTTTCCAAATGCTAACGTTTTAGCATTTGTGGCAAAAATTCCCATTCAAGTCATGGTACCAACATTTTTTTGCATGGATTGCGACATACCTTGACCATAGACTACTTACAGGTTAAGGATACCAATGTGTAATTTGTGTGAACTATCCCTTTAAACCTAACCTATGACCTGACCCATCATCTTATGTATTACTGCCACACAGTGGCAAGAAGTGACATCAAAAACTATACAACACATAAATGGCTGTTAGCCTCCCAAGCGCAGGTTACTATCTGTCCCTAAAACTGACACTAAATAATTTAAACAAAATATATTTTTTATAAAACTTAAAGTAAATAAAAACTAGTAAATCAGATCTGAAAACTAACCAAAACGAAACTACATTTAAAACAAAAATCTTAAATTAAAAATGAATATAAAAACACAACTATGGGCCTCTCGAGTGGTGCAGTGCTAGCTATGCCACTAGAGATCTTGGTTCGAGTCCGGGTTAGGGGAGGGTTTGGCCGACAGGGATGTTCTTGTACAATTGCGCACTAGTGACTCCTGTGGTGGGCCGGGCGCAATGCACGCTGACACGGTCACCAGGTGTACCGTGTTTCCTCCGACACATTGGTGCGACTGACTTCCGGGTTAAGAAGCAGTGCGGCTTGGTTGGGTTGTGTTTCGGAGGACGCCCGACCTTCGCCTCTCCCGAGTCTGTACGAGAGTTGCAGCGATGGGACAAGACTGTAACTACCAATTGGATACCACGAAATTAGGGAGAAAAGGGGGTAATTTTTTTATAATAATAAATAAAAACAACTATAATAACCTTGGTAGAAAGAATTTTAAAATTGCTTATTTATTTTTAGGTGGGATTAATTTAAGAGGTAGGGTTTAACGTTTTCGGAAGATGGGCAGGGACTCTGCTGTTCCACCATTGTGGTGCCAGGACAAAGAAGAGCTATGACTTGGCTGAGCTTGAGCTGACCTACCTGTAGGAGTGGGATGGCCAAGAGACCAGAGTTCGCAAAACAGAGTGTAAGGGTTGGGGTGTAGGTTTTGAGCATGGAAGAAGTTTGGAACCAACAAGACTCATCCTAGAGCTGGCCGCCCGGCCAAACTGAGCAATCGGGGGAGAAGAACCCGAGATGCCCAAGAACCCGATGGTCACTCTGACAGAGCCCCAGAGTTCCTCTGTGGAGATGGGAGAACCTTCCAGAAGGACAAACATCACTGCAACACTCCACCAATCAGGCCTTTATGGTAGAGTGGCCAGACGGAAGCCACTCCTCAGTAAAAGTTACATGACAGCGCGTTTGGAGTTTGCCAAAAGGCACCTAAAGGACTCTCAGACCATGAGAAACAAGAGTCTCTGGTCTGATGACACCAAGACTGAACTCTTTGGCCTGAGTGCCAAGTTTTCTGGCGGAAACCTGGCACCATCCCTACAGTGAAGCACGTTGGTGTGAGCATCATGCTGTAGGGATGTTTTCAGCAGCCGGGACTGGGAGACTATTTAGAATCGAGGCAAAGATGAACGGAGCATAGAGAGATCCTTGATGAAAACCTGCTCAGGACCTCAGACTGGGGCGAAGTTTCACCTTCCAACCAGACAACGACCCTAAGCACACAGCCAAGACAACGCAGGAGTGGTTTCGGGACAAGTCTCTGAATGTCCTTGAGTGGCCCGGCCAGAGCCCAGACTTGAACCCGATCGAACATCTCTGAAGAGACCTGAAAATAACTGTGCAGCGACCTGGTCTGTTATTACAGCCTCGACGCGAGGCTGTAATTGCTGCCAAAGGTACTTCAGCAAAGTACTGATTAAAGGGTCTGAAAAGTTATGTAAACATTTTTTTTAAATATATTTGCAAAAATGTCTAAACCTGTTTTTCCTTTGTCATTATGGGATAGTGTGTGTAGATTGAGGAAAAAAACGATTTAATCCATTTTAGAATAAATCTGTAACGTAACAAAATGTGGAAAAAGTAAAGGGGTCTGGATACTTTCCAAATGCACTGTATAGTGTACACACACTAACGAACACGTCAAAATAGTTTAGTCGGGTTTGTATGATGTTGACTTGATTTTCTAGCTGACTTCACAGCTGACTCATATTTACCCACAACATCATATTTATATCCACACTGATGGGTTTAACAACAATGAAGTCATTCTGTAACTACAGTATAGGACTCAAACGTAGTGGGGATGGGTAAACACTCCATGTTGAAAGTGGGTTTATTATCTGTGTGTGTATGTACCTGAGGGAATGTATGTCTGTGTAATCTGTATCATCTGTCTCTTCCAGGAGGAGAAGGGTCCAGAGGTGCTGCTGGTGAAGGAGGAGGGGTGTGGGGAGGKTCTGGGGAACCCTGAGGGGAACATGGTCATGGAGGACAACCAGACTACACCTCCTTCTGAACCCACAGAGGAACCAGCTGAGCAGCACAGGACCACACACAGTCTCACTGAGGTGAGCCCACTGTAAACTACTGTCTGAATGGTATTAGGTCGGGCCGTATTCCACTAAGCCTCTCAGAGTTGGAGTGCTGAATTAGGATCAGTTCGGCCTTTTAGATCATAATGAATGACTATGTAATGAGGTGGAGGATCTGATCCTCGATCAGAACTTCTACTCTGAGACTCTTTGTGTATAAGGGCACAGGTCTTGATATATTGTTAGGTAGTGTGGGACCATGCCTTTGAAATATCAAACCATTAAAGAAGGTCAAGTAATCATATCAACTAACACGTTTGCATAGGACTCATAGCAATCCCTCATTGCCCAATCAGAAGATGGTCCATAGCAGGGTGATCAAATCAAATGTATTTATATAGCCCTTCTTACATCAGCTGATATCTCAAAGTGCTGTACAGAAACCCAGCCTAAAACCCCAAACAGCAAGGCAATGCAGGTGTAGAAGCACGGTGGCTAGGAAAAACTCCCTAGAAAGCCAAAACCTAGGAAGAAACCTAGAGAGGAACCAGGCTATGAGGGGTGGCCAGTCCTCTTCTGGCTGTGCCGGGTGGAGATTATAACAGAACACGGCCAAGATGTCAAATGTTCATAAATGACCAGCATGGTCAAATAATAATAATCATAGTAGTTGTCGAGGGTGCAGCAAGTCAGCACCTCAGGAGTAAATGTCAGTTGGCTTTTCATAGCTGATCATTAAGAGTACTTCTAGTACTTCCAGACCTGCTTGAAAACAGCAGGTCTGGGACAGGTAGCACGTCCGGTGAACAGGTCAGGGTTCCATAGCTGCAGGCAGAACAAATTGAAACTGGAGCAGCAGCACGGCCAGGTGGACTGGGGACAGCAAGGAGTCATCATGCCAGGTAGTCCTGAGGCATGGTCCTAGGGCTCAGGTCCTCCGAGAGAGAGAAAAAAGAGAGAAAGAGAGAGCATACTTCAATTCACACAGGACACCGGATAAGACAGGAGAAGAACTCCAGATATAACAAACTGACCCTAGCCCCCGACACATAAACTACTGCACATAAATACTGGAGGCTGAGACAGGAGGGTTCCAGGAGGGACACTGTGGCCCCTTCCGATGCTATCAGGGCCAAACAGGAAGGATATAACCCCACCCACTTTGCCAAAGCACAGCCCCCACACCACTAGAGGGATATCTTCAACCACCAACTCACCATCCTGAGACAAGGCCGAGTATAGCCAACAAAGATCTCCGCCACGGCACAACCCAAGGGGGGGCGCCAACCCATATCAAATGTCTTTATCCAACATCCTCTCACTCTGTATCTCTTACAGTCAGTAGACATGGAGGATGGGAAGCCTGATCTGCTGCTAGTCAAAGAGGAGACAATAGAGGATGAACCAGAGAGCATTGACCTCCTGAGTGGACTAAAGCTGGGGGTGCAAGGTAAGGGAGTAATAATATGGTCTACATACATTAATACATCTTTAATGGGAATAGTGATGCACTTGGCTATTATGTTTCCTTAATTCATCAAATGCAACTTATGTTTACATACAAAAACACACATAATGTATGAAAATTATTAGGTAATTGACAAAAAACTCCATATGTAGAGTTTTCTCTACATGTTTTTAAAGTATATTTTGTAACCTCTTCCTGCAGGTGGTTGGCTGGATGCTAACAGAGATTGGGCGGCCATCTTGGATTCCCAGACCCAGACCGGTCCAGCCAAAGGCCTAAGGGGCAACTTCACTGATCAGGCCAGGACTAGAAGCGATATAATAGAGGTCAGTGGATTGGACAGCGTCTTCAACTCTCGTCTGGGGAACAACACTGTTAACCACAACCAGAAACTGACAGTCGAACACAAAACAACCGAATTTAGTCTCCATGACAACATACTGGCTGAGACCAGGGCGAGACGTAGATTTGGTCTGCAGGGTTGGGTAGGTGTCCGTATGCAGCTGGAGAGAACAGACACAGACTCTGCTAGCGATGCTCCATCCTGCTCCTATAGTTGTGATTCAGAGAGACTGATGGTGCCTCAGGTTAACCCCCTAACAGGTGCTGCCTTCAGCCTGCCTTCTATAGGATCTATCAACTGGAACATGGACCCTGCGACAACACAGACACTCCCTGGCGCTTGTCCTCCTCACACTCTCCTAATGTTAAACCAGACCTCAGACAATGCCAGTGCCTCAACACTAAATGGCTACACAAGCCCATTGACAAATGACAGTAGTGGAGATGGAATCTGTAAACCTGGCAGCGCCAAAGAGAAGCGCTTCCCATGTTCATTCTGTGGGAAAGCATTCAGTTTTCCCAAACAGGTGGAGATCCACCAGAGGATGCACACTGGGGAGAAACCATTCAACTGTACCCAGTGTCAAATGCGCTTTGCCCGGGCTGGCCACCTGAAGAGCCATCAGAGAGTCCACACAGGGGAGAAACCCTTCAGCTGCCCCCAGTGTGAGAAGAGGTTCTCCCACCAGCACCAGCTGAAGAGGCACCTGAAGGTCCACACGGGAGAGAGGCCGTTTGCATGTACGCACTGTGAGAAGAGGTACTCGGAGAGGAGCTACCTCAGGTTACACCTGCAAAAAATGCACACGGCCTGTGTATAGTGACATGTAATGTAGTTCTATTTTTTTTACCTTTATTTAACTAGGCAAGTCAGTTAAGAACAAATTCTTATTTATAATGACAGTTTACTGGGGAACAGTGGATTAACTGCCACGACAGATTTTTACCTTGTCAGCTCGGGGATTCGATCCAGCAACCTTTCGGTTACTGCCCCAACGCTCTAACCACTAGGCTACCTGCCGCACCAACGTTTGTTTGTTTGTAGTTCATTTTGTTGGTTTTGGATGTAGTAGGGAACTGGATGAGGTGAACTAAGGAAAGAATGAGTATGATGAGACAGAGTAGATGATATGGTGATGGTGTGATGGTGTCTGTAAAAATGCTTCACTGATGAAGAGTGACAACCTTGTCCTGTTTGATGCTGGTGTTTTATAATGAGGAAATGATAGTGCCTTAATTCATGTTTACTTGACATGAAGTAGTGAAGCTGTGTGTAATGTAATCTTGAACCTTTTCCAAAGTATTCTAAAATTCATTTTATCAAAGCGATGGTACCAGATTTATAGAAAAGGTCAAGTGTTACCATAGTGAGAAGTTATTCTACTTGTGATTGCTATTTAGTTTAAATGAAATACTAAATTGACTCTGCTGACTGACTTGGTTATTTTGTAATTTTTTATAATATAAATATACATTTTTTTAAATAAACTCCAATGGCTCCATATTGTTAGGTTCTTGAATCAGTGTTAGAGATGGCTTGACTGTGGTTAACATTTTATAATATCATGTCATGTTTCTGTGTGTACAGCAAAGAGTTTGTTATATAAAGCATTATGCTTTTCTGTACAATATTTGTTTGCAGTCTGTAGTCAATGAAGACCTGCTGATCTGGTGTTACTGGCGGAAGAGACTGGACCTATGAAGCAACTGGTCAGGATCATGTATCAGGAGCTGTCGCTCTTCCTTCCCGAGTCAGAACAACGGTCCCAACCGCAAGGGACAGAGACTCGACCACAACCACTACATAAAACACAACCAGTGGACAGTTGGACTGAACAACCTCACTCTTGGTGGTCATTAGAGAGACTGGGGGGGTTCCAGTCAGGGATCCAGTCTGCAGCCCAGACCCTTCTCTTCACAGTCTCAGTGCAGGGATGGAGCAGGGAATGGGGCTGATAGATAGACCCTCCTGTTCCTATGATACAAACTCCACAGTATCCATGATGAGCAGAGCAGATCACCCTGGGATTCAGAGGGAGCGCCCCCCTATCCACACGACAGGACAGCAGTGGAGAAGGTGGAAAGTTCCTCGGCGTACACATCACAGACAAACTGAAATTGTACACCCATACAGACAGTGTGGTGAGGAAGGTGCAATAGCGCCTCTTCAACCTCATGGGGCTGAAGAAATTTGGCTTGTCACCTAAAACCCTCACAAGCTTTTACAGATGCACAATTGAGAGCATCCTGTCTGGCTGTATCACCACCTGGTACGGCAACTGCACCGCCCACAACCGCAAGGCCCTCCAGAGGGTGGTGCGGTCTGCACAACGCATCACTGGGGGCAAACTACCTGCCCTCCAGGACACCCACAGCACCCGATGTTACAGGAAGGCCAAAAAGATCAAGGACAACAACTACCCAAGCCACTGCCTGTTCACCCCGCTACCATCCAGAAGACGAGGTCAGTACAGGTGCATTAAAGCTGAGACCGAGAGACTGAAAAACAGCTTCTATCTCAAGGCTATCAGACTGTTAAACAGCCATCACTGACACAGAGAGGGTACTGCCTACATACAGATTCTAAATCATTGGCCACTTTAATAAATTAATCACTAGTCACTTTAATAATGTTTACATATCTTGCATTACTCATCTCATATGTATATACTGTATTTTATACCATCTATTGCATCTTGCCTATGCCGCTTGTGGTGGTTAATTTCTGTATTATCAAATGAGGAGAGACAAACTTATCACACAAGTCAGAGTTATACTTAAACTGAATCTTTATTAGTGAGAGCTCTGCAATAGCGACGGCTGGTCGACAAACCACCCTCAGATGATTTGTTGAGAGCCACGACACAAAGGCTACTAAAATCTTTTATTGCAAAGATCCACTCCCTAGTCGACATGACAAACAACAGATGTGTGGAACGGGTCACAAGGTGAGACTTGATAAATGAGAAAGCAGTATCCCGCAGCCAGATAGCATTTGCTATGAAGACTGTTCTTATTGTTCAGTTTGGCCCCTAAGACGAGGCTCCGATCTCGTTCCTGGTACTTCATAGCACAAAAACACCAACTCATTCTGTGGCATAAATCAATTGTCAACTCCAGATACWCCCATCTCAAGTATAACCCCTTCTTTACCACACGCCTGGACAAGCTCACTGAGGGGAGTGAGCCTCTAGGTCATACACTATCCCAGGATAGGTGCAACATCAGAGATGACATACAATGGTTCCAGACACWACCCCACACATCTTGTCTCAAACCTTATTTCCCCCAAGGCCAAAGGAGAGAGTGACTGGCGCACAGACATTGTGGAGACAAGTAGTTGGTTCCCCATTAATCACGCCATTCCTTCACATAGTTTAAAAATAGGTAAAGACACATTCACATATAAAGACAATGTTCCCTCCTGTCCTCTTCTCTTTCTGATATTTTGCATAGCACCAGGGACATGTGAAAGACAAGCCTGACTTCTCCCCTCTATTGGCCCCAGGTGACAGCCCCAGCTGAGGGAGGAAGTGTAACTGCCAACACCAGAGTCCGAAGGGCTGCATTCTAATAACTATCATATTAGCATATTATGCAGATAATACATCTTAATTATCTATGTTACCTAACTAATTCTGATTCTTACGCCACATGCTCTTTCATTGCTCATCCATATATTTATATGTATATACTCTTATTCCATTCCTTCCTGAGATTTGTGTGTATTAGGTCGTTGTTGTGGAATTGTTAAGACTACGTGTTAGATATTGCTGCACTGTCGGAACTATAAGCACAAGCATTTCGCTGCACTCGCAATTATATCTATGTGACCGATTTGATTTCAGAAGGTATGCAGGGGATGTCTGGGAACTATTATTTAGCAGAAATATTATAGTTATCATGTGAAGTGTCTTGGGGTAAGAGAGTAATTAACCACATACCCCTCATTAATTAACACTTTGTTAACTTGTCATTTGAAACAGGCTTGTGTAAATACCWGTTTTTTACAGCGACAGTAAGCCTAGACTAGAACAAGCACTTGAATATTTACCTTACTGAGTAGATGGAATAAAGGAATAATTATTTTCAACTCTATTCTTGCTAACACACTGTTCGTTCTAAACAAGTATTCTCTAAGCTTGAAAGATAGTGATCACGAATAGATTTGATATGTAACGTAATAATCAGTACCGTATTTCAAAGAACAAGGCGCATAACCTTTTCAGTTAACCACAGCCTTTGAGCTGTGATGCCAACCAATAAGATTCTTTCTCTTCAGTGTAAGCGGAAGTGAACAGTTACCCAAAACAATTATCACGATAGCGTTTTTAGTATTGTTATTTAGACGTTTATTAACACCTTGGAACTCAAAATATGCCTAACTGCACAGAAATACATACTTATCTCAGGTAGTGTTTATTTCGCGTTGGAGACAGGACTTGGTTGCTAAATGTTCTAGGTAAGGCTAGCTAGCTGCTAACAATGGCTAACTGTATGGGTTTTCACACTCAAATAGCCTCCGTCATGGAGGTGCTAGCGAATGCCGCTGTGGCAGAGATCTGTAAACTCGTAGATGACGACTATGCAGTGTTTCGTTTGGAAATTACTCAAAGCCAGAAAGAAAACAAGACATTGCGGAGGAAACTACAGCTGCTGGAACTGAAGGTGTCACGGGAGCGCGCAGATAGGACCATTCGTCCTAGAAGTGTCAAGATCCTCGACCGATACAGAGGAATGGCAAGAGGTACATTTTGCAGAAGGCCGAGGTTGCGCTGCCTGTCGCCCCAATCCCCTCTGCGCATGTGTGACCTTAGATGTGTTAAACACGTACTGTAGATGGTTAACCAGAATTGGGTCTTGGTCAGTTTTTTTGATAGTATGCAATAACTCCCCAGAATACTTGGCTGTCTTGCGCAAAGACACTATCATATTATAACCAGATTTTTGTTTACTGTACTTCGTATTATTTACCCAATGAAAACAATGTAATGCATGGAACATATTACATCAATCAATAAATAGTATATCAAGGAGTTAGAAGTGTTACCTTACATCCTTGCCAGTTCTAGACATGATCAATTGTGTACAATATACCGTTGAGCATTGACAGTAGCTAACCTAACCACGTCTTTCCCCCAATCACTCTCTCAGGTGAAGGACATCTCACTGGAGGCCACAGGAGTTTTGTGAAGCCAGCAGGACACAACACATGGAGAGATGACCARCCAATYACTGTTGATGAGGGGAGTGGAACCTCAACCCAGCATGTTATTGTGATAGAGGTTAGTGTAATAGTGTTGCATAAAAAATTACAGTTACTTTGTAAATCCAATGTGGCCCATTTTATTTCAGAAAGGCTCCCCTCAGCTATTCACTTGCTTACATGTATCTGCCATAGGGGAGCTTGTGAGACTTCTCTGACACAGTGTTTTCGCTGCAGTCATTTATCTGTGGCGCTGCGCAACGGCAAAGAAATATGGAACATGAAAAGAATATRTCTGCCGAGGCGCACTTTAAAGATTCTAGAACAGTACACATTTACTTTGCCTCTGCAAACAAAATGACTAATGCATGACAACCCCATAGTAGAATAGTTTCTCTTTACCTAGTCGGCTTGTTGTTGTGTGTTCTATGCGAGAGAGATATTCCCCTCAAGGCGCATTCAAGTTATGAGTGCCAAAGGGCAAAAAACATGATTTCTGATAGGCAGTCAATGCATAACAATTCTTGCAATTACTGGGAAAGCAGCAGTTGTAATGGCCTTTGTTAAAAATAGAGATCCCAATTTTCCATTCCAACTTTATTTATTGTTCAACTCCTTAGCGAACTGCAGCATTTTAAACCCATGGTTTTTAGCAGTAGCATTGTTAAGCACATTCCTGCTCCAATTCCCTGTGAGTGTATAGGGGAGAGTGGGGCTAAATGTAACAAAGGCCAATTGTAGGGTAACTTGGGGTTAAACACAACTTCTTCCTCAAAATATTTTTGGGGAGTTGCTTTTTTTTGATRAGACAGATAAAAAAAAATGTTGAGCAAGAGTAGTGGCATCCAGGTAAAGTATTGGGGGGGATAGTGACATGAAATGGTTTCGGGGGGGGGGTTACTCCAAGTTATCATAAGAGGTAGGCCTATTTGCTGTGTTATTCATGTTTTTTGGGACATAAAATTCAGCAATAGGATGCTAACTAGCTAGCTAATGATTAGCCCAATAGGGTAAATGCAGATGGCAACCCCATGCTTCAGCCTATTTATTTATAGCCACTATGCTGCATCAGTTGGGCTACAGGTGATAATGCTTATTGCTAATAGCACATTTGATAATATGGACCATGCATAGGCTATATTTATGGTCCAATACGTTAAAATAAAAATCTTGGTCAACCGAGAGTCGTCCTGTTATTTCAACCAATAGATTGGTTGAAATGTTTAAACTTATTTTTCCATATATTTTTGAATAAAGCTTATCTAATGCTTTAAGCACACTGTTTGATTAAATACTTAAGACACACAAATTACTCAAGAAAGAGCCTGATGATCAAACTATGCAACAAAAAAAAAGAAGACATGGAGTGACTGGCTCACRTTGTCTCGCTTTCCTCCCTACTGCAGTGAAAAGGCACCAGAGGCACAGCATGTGTTTATTGTGCTGTCGGTGCTGATGCTGCAACCTCATTTCAGCCATTTAGTTTCTTACTTGTTTCTGACTGAAAAGTTATTTTAATGAAATCCCTAATTTGTTTAGGAAAAACATTCCCTATTCCCTCAACCCTTGCTCTCTTTACGTGAAACATGTAAGCATCACATGCAACCAATAGGACCTGACCTATAGCCTATCATAATGATGTCAATAAATTGGTTATAACAAACTACGAACACAGTAACACGTGACAGCAAAATGGATGCGGAGGACGTGAAAAATATGGGTGAATGTTTACTGTTTGCTCAGGAGGTAAAGGGGAAGTCAGATATGTGGAAGACATTTGACTTAGTTGTGGAAGCTACTGGAGATCAATAACAAGTAGGGTCTAGGAGCAAGCGTTGCGTGAGTTATGTGTGCCAAACAGTTGCTGTTAGATTACAATATCATAATTTTTTCTGACCATTTGAACAGTGTAAACAACACTAAATAACAACACTAATGATTTATAAAGCCTTTATTACAGCAGACTAAAAACAGTTGCATGCATTTGTGAATTGCAGTTTATTTCTTGTTTAGGCTAATTATTCAAAGCTGCCTTTGTTATTTAATTTAAAACTAAAATGCTTGATTGCATTTCAAAGCATGAATATCTCGTATGCTGTTTGATGGCATGAACAAGGGACTCATTGATTGATTGATACGGTAGCCTATATATTGAAATATAGGGCTAAGTAAGTTATGGTATTATGACTAAACAGGACGCACTCTTAGGCCTGTAGCTCGATGGTGGTTATACAAGGCTACTATACAAAGACGACTAATGATAATGACATTACGTATTATAATGATGACCATAATAATAATTGTAATAATAACAATAAGAAGTTCAAGAAAGTGTAGGGTATAGGAGCGAGAGCTGTGTGCATATTATGTGTGACAAACAGGTGTTGTTAGATTACAATATTATTTTTCTGGCTGTTTGGAACAGTGTAAACAACACTAAATAAATAAGAAATGTCAGTCTGTTGTAACAAAAAACTTTTTAAAAGCCTTTATTACAGCATAGCAAAGATTAAAAACAGCCGAATCTGTGAAATTGCATGTTGGGGTTTCCTCTCTCCTCAACTTTCTTAGACAATTAGGCTAAGGCAAGGGCTGTTTCCTCATCTCTGCTGCTGCTGCCTCCGCCGCATGGTTCTCAATCYCAATATGCTGGTCAACTTTGCTAYTATGCACATAACAACATAGGGAAAGGCGCCAATAGGGAAAGGCGCCAATTCTACGGCGCACTGAAGATTATGTGGACAGCGACCGTATCCAACACGGGAGAAAGTGCATTTCTTGTAAAATATTATTTGATTTATTAGTGTTGCACCATTTATTTTTACAAAGTATAGCCATATACAACTTCAGTATCACATGTCTTAGAGTGATGGACTGTGCCATCCCCGTGGCCTCCGCAATGGATGAAACAGGCGCGAATCAGACAGGTGTCTTGTGCACCATGAAAAAAACGAAACATTTAGACTGCTCGACTAAAGAAATCTCGGTCGACCAACAAGCCTATAGACCAGACGATTGATCAGTCGACTAAATGGGGTCAGCCCTAAAATAATTCAAAAAAATAATTGTACAAATATGTTATTGGGGCCCATTTATGAAGGTATAAATTATATTTTAGATGGTGTCAGCATAATTTTATTTTCATTCATTTTGGATTAGAATTCAACTTTTTCCCCCCACTGCTACTAATTTTGCCAGAGGAAACACTGCTACGACATTGTTATCCAATTCTACTCATGTACCCTTAAGAAACTCCTCTCTTCTTGTCAGTCTGCAGATGGAGAAGCTGCAGGTCCTGGAGGATCATCTCTGGTCAAGCAGGAGAGGACTAAAGGAGACGATCCACAACAAAGCAGAAACATCCAGACTGGAGCAGCGGCTGGAGTGGTGCCCCCTGAATCCATGGAGAACCTATCCACCGCCGCCACGCCCCAGCCCAGGACCCGACACAGCATCGCGGAGGTCAGTGGAAAGCCGAATGGCGTCCTCAAGACAGAGACGGACACAGAGACTTTAACTGTCACAAAAAGGCTCTTACACACAGGATCTGACCACAGATCAGACACAGAGAGGCTGGGGCTGGGGAGACTGGGCTGTCCTCCTGCTCCCGCCTCAGAGTATTTACTTTACGGTGACTTGAGGACAGTTCATTCCCATCTGGACTCAGGTGACGCGTTAGAAGCTGGCAATGATCCGTCTTGTTCTTACACTACAGAGATGGAACCTGTCAACATGCCCTTGGGTTTAGAGACACAGACTGATCAGTCTAGAGGGGACTGGAACCGGTACAGTAGTAGTGTATACTCTGAAGGGTGCCTAGATAAGAAAGGGGAGGTTATAGTGGTAGATGAGGTGACTGTGAAAGTAGAGGGTGATACTCCTCCCACATGGAATGCAGATAGTCACCTAGGAGACGGATATTCACAGGGCAGAGATTTCTTAGATTATAGGGAAAGTTTAGAGACAAATCCAAATGTCGCGACCCACTCCCCTATACACACGCTCAGGGATCCCGACCCAGTGTTCACGTCAATGGGGCCTTCCGATTCACAGAGCCGCGACCTTTTCGATCAGGTATTGAACTCAAATGAAAGGGCTAGAGCCCAGGTTCAGGAAAGGGGAGCAACATCAGGCGGTAGTAAAAAGAAACAGTTCCTCTGCATGTTCTGTAACAAAGGCTTCAGCTGCCCCCAGAAGGTGGAGATCCACCAGAGGGTCCACACAGGGGTGAAACCCTTCAGCTGTGCCCAGTGTCACATGCGCTTTGCAGAGGCTGGCACACTGAAGAGGCACCAGAGGGTCCACACGGGGGAGAAACCCTTCGTCTGCCACGTGTGCCGGGCCAGTTTCTCCCACTCATTCAACCTGAAGAGACACCAGAGGGTCCACACAGGGGAGAATCATACAGCTGCCCCCAGTGTGAGAAGTTCTCCCACCAGCACCAGCTGAAGATGCACCTATAGGTCCACATGGGAGAGAGCCCATTTGCCTGTACGCACTACGGGAAGAGGTTCTCAGAGAGGAGCAACCTCAGGATGCACCAACAGAAAAAACATTCCACTTTATAACATAGAAAGTAACCATTCGACTCCATTGCTTCTGACGTTTAGATCAAACCCTGCATTAAAGACAAAGATTAATTTTCATTGTTGTCAGCAGAAAAGATCCACAGATGCATTTGGATTAACGACAGTAACAGGTTTCAGTGTTGAATATATCTGAGTAGAATATTTCATCCAGACATTGTGTGATATATATATAAGCCTAAAGAGTCTGTGACATATTGTGTTTGTACTGTGTAGACTATATGATGTTCACAAATGCCTATTTCATTACTTCCATTTAACTACTTAATTTCTTTCCCCAAGACACTTTTAATGAGTATATTAATGCAGTTGATCAAGTTCATGCAGATTTTTAGTTGAGACATGACATGTACAGTTGAAGTCGGAAGTTTACATACACCTTAGCCATATACATTAAACTCAGTTTTTCACAATTCCTGACATTTAAACCTACTAAAAATTCCCTGTCTTAGGTCAGTTAGGATCATCACTTTATTTTAAGAATGTAAAATGTCAGAATAATAGGAGAGAGAATGATTTCAGCTTTTATTTCTTTCATCACATTCCAGTGGGTCAGAAGTTTACATACACTCAATTAGTATTTGGTAGCATTGCCTTTAAATTGTTTAACTTGGGTCAAACGTTTCGGGTAGCCTTCCACACAAGCTTCTCACAATAAGTTGGGTGAATTTTGGCCCATTCCTCCTGACAGAGTTGGTGTAACTGAGTCAGGTTTTAGTTCTGCCCACAAATTTTCTATAGGATTGAGGTCAGAGCTTTGTGATGGCCACTCCAATACCTTGACTTTGTTGTCCTTAAGCCATTTTGCCACAACTTTAATAGAATGCTGGGGTCATTGTCCATATGGAAGACCCATTAGCGACCAAGCTTTAACTTCCTGACTGATGTCTTGAGATGTTGCTTCAATATATCCACATAATTTTCCATCCTCATGATGCCATCTATTTTGTGAAGTGCACCAGTCCCTCCTGCAGCAAAACACCCCCACAACATGATGCTGCCACCCCCCTGCTTCACGGTTGGATGACGTTCTTCGGCTTGCAAGCCTCCCCCTTTTTCCTCCAAACATAACGATGGTCATATGGCCAAACAGTTCTATTTTTGTTTCATCAGACCAGAGGACATTTCTCCAAAAAGTACAATCTTTGTCCCCATGTGCAGTTGCAAACCGTAGTCTGGCTTTTTTTATGGCGGTTTTGGAGCAGTGGCTTCTTCCTTGCTGAGTGGCCTTTCAGGTTATGTCGATATAGGACTTGTTTTACTGTGGATATAGATACTTTTGTACCTGTTTCCTCCAGCATCTTCACAAGGTCCTTTGCTGTTGTTCTGGGATTGATTTGCACTTTTCGCACCAAAGTACGTTCATCTCTAGGAGACAGAACGTGTCTCCTTCCTGGCGTATGACGGCTCGCTGGTCCCATGGTGTTTATACTTGCGACTATTGTTTGTACAGATGAACGTGGTACCTTCAGGCGTTTGGAAATTGCTCCCAAGGATGAACCAGACTTGTGGGAAGTCTACAATTTTTCGGAGGTCTTAGCGATTTCTTTTGATTTTCCCATATGTCAAGCAAAGAGGCACTGAGTTTGAAGGTAGGCCTTGAAATATATCACACAGGTACACCTCCAATTGACTGAAATGATGTCAAATAGCCTATCAGAAGCTTCTAAAGCCATGACATAATTTTTTGGAATTTTCCAAGCTGTTTAAAGGCACAGTCAAGTTAGTGTATGTTAACTTCTGACCCACTGGAATTGTGATACAGTGAATTATAAGTGAAATAATCTGTCTGTAAACAATTGTTGGAAAAATTACTTGTGTCATGCACAAAGTAGGTGTCCTAACCGACTTGCCAAAACTATAGTTTGTTAACAAGAAATTTGTGGAGTGGTTGAAAAATTTGTTTTAATGACTCCAACCTAAGTGTATGTAAACATCTGACTTCRACTGTATGTGTGGATTTCATATGGTGTATTTAAAACTAGTTTATGTTTTAATAAACACAAAATGGGACTTTTCATTTTAAGACTTTCATTGAGACTCTTTAATATTCATCACATCTGATCTCACCCTATTCAGCATATACCCAGCAGCGCTTTATAACCAATATACACTTACTAAATAATTCTACACATACCCACACACTAACAAACACCTACTGTACATGTCCAAATAGTTTAGTCAGGTTTGACTGATGACTTTTGACTTATCATAGCGGACTTATTTTTACCCACAATGTCATATTTATGTCTACCATGATGGGTTTAACAACAATTTAGTCATTCTGTAACTACAGTATAGGACTCAAATGTAGTGGGCAAAAAAAAACACCATGTTGAAAGTGTGTTTTATCTGTGTGTACGTGCGCGGTTTGACTCAATGAGCAGTCCCCCCACGGTTATATCTGCAGGGTGGGTTTAGGGTCATGAAATATTGTGTGGTTCGTGGCGGGTGGGTTGAGTAAAGAGAAAACGACACCTTAAAAAAATCCATAAATGTATTATTTTTGTGTAGTTTATATCTATAGGGTACATTTAGCCTAAAATAATGAAAGAAAAACCAATCTGGTTTTAGTGTGTAAGCCTAAGCTTTAATTGTATGTACACCAAACAGCCTATACACCAAGGGGCAGAAAAAGTTAAAGCTGCAACGCGACCCAACCAAATTCACATAGAAATGTGTGTTATCGATCTGTGTGCTATTTCTATACTTCCYGTTTTTAAGTTTCACTTTTGCGTCTTTTACTTTCATTTTTTTACACCAGCTTCAAAAAGCTGTAAATACAACATTTTTGATTATGGAAAATGTATTTCTCAGCGGTTTAGATGGTGCAATGATTCTCTACACTATACTTGCTTGTTTTGTCACATAAACTGAAATTAGGCAAACTATTAGAATTTTAGCAACCAGGAAATGGCGGAGCGATTTATGCATAGTCCATCTTTTAACGTTGATCCATGGAGGCTAAAAGCTGCGAAATGGATTGTTGAAAAGTAATGTTTGGGAAAGATTTGGTTTAGTGGTAAAAGAGGATGATAGCAGTGCTGGCTATGTTATGCGTGATGATTGTGAGGTGCTACACAAATTTGACAGTCACAAGACTGGGACTTCAAATAGGCTTATGGCAGGTCAAGGGAACTATAGCCTACTGTTCAGATGGGTTCAATGGAAACTGAAATCTGGACAATGACTGTAAACTCTCATATAGCCTTAATATTAACTCCTGCAGAATTACAGTGACTTCGGAAAGTATTCAGACCCCTTGACATTTTCCACGTTTTGTTACRTTACAGCCTTATTCTAAAATTGATTCAATCATTTTTTCCCTCAATCTACACACAATACCCCATAATGACAAAAGAGACAGGTTTTTAGAAATGTTTGCAAATTATTACAAATAAAAAACATATCACATCTACATAAGTATTCAGACTCTTTACTCAGTACTTTGTAGAAGCACMTTTGGCAGCGATTACAGCATTGAGTCTTCTTGGGTATGACGCTTCAAGCTTGGCACACCTGTATTTGGGGAGTTTCTCCCATTCTCTGCAGATCCTCTCAAGCTCTGTCAGGTTGAATGGGGAGCATCGCTGCACAGCTATCTTCAGGTCTCTCCCGAGATGTTCGATCAGGTTCAAGTCTGGGCTCTGGCTGGGCCACTCAGAGACTTGTCCCGAAGCCACTCCTGCATTGTCTTGGCTGTGTCCTTAGGGTCGTTKTCCTGTTGCAAGGTGAACCTTTGCCCCAGTCTGAGATCCTGAGTGCTCTGGAGCAGGTTTTCATCAAAGATCTCTCTGTACTTTGCTCCGTTCATCTTTGCTTCAATACTGACTAGTCTCCCAGTCCCTGCCMCTGAAAAACATCCCCACCGCATGATGCTGCCACCACCATGCTTCACYGTAGGGATKGTGCCAGGCCAAAGAGTTCAATCTTRGTTTCATCAGACCAGAGAATCTTGTTTCCTATGGTCAGAGTCCTTTAGGTGCCTTTTGGCAAACTCCATGCGAGCCGTCGCGYCTTTTACTGAGGAGTGGCTTCCGTCTGGCCACTCTACCATAAAGGCCTGATTGGTGGAGTGCTGCAGAGATGGTTGTCCTTCTGGAAGGTTCTCCCATCTCCACAGAGGAACTCTAGAGCTCARTCAGAGTGACCATCGGGTTCTTGGTCACCTCCCTGACCAAGACCATTCTACCCCGATTGCTTAGTTTGGCCAGATTGCTTAGTTTAGCTCCAAACTTCTTCCATTTAAGAATGATGGCCACTGAGTTCTTGGGGACCTTCAATGCTGCAGAAATGTTTTGGTACCCTTCCCAAGATCTGTGCCTTGACACAATCCTGTCTCGGAGCATCTACGGACAATTTCTTCGACCTCATGGCTTGGTTTTTGCTGTTATACACTAACAACTGTGGGACCTTATACAGACAATTGAATTTACCACAGATGGACTCCAATCAAGTTATAGAAACATCACAAGGTTGATCAATGGAAACAGGATGCACCTCAGCTCAATTTCGAGTCTCATAGTTGTCGTGTCTTTGGCTATGCCGGATTAAGTGATATGACATGCTATTCTATAAAATCATTTCTCTGTAATTAATATTACCTGATTAAGCTAATCAGGTAAATAATTAACTAGAAAGTCGGGGCACCACGAAATAATGTTTATAGAGCTGTAATCTTTTACATCAGTAGCAGTCAATATTTAATCCTCACCTTATTCAGTCTCATCTGAAAGTTGTAAATTATTGGTTATCTTCACGAACCCTGTCTAACAAGTTGAATCAGCAATACAAAATTTGGTTTAATTATTTATTTACTAAATACCTAAATAATCACACAGAATTACATATACACAGAATGGATCATACATTGATTACAAATTATGTCATAAAGAAAACGTCCCTGGTGGACGGAGCCGACATGACGGCTGATTAYACAAAGGAAAAGGGGTTGGGTTTGAATGAAAGAGCGGGAAGACTGAGGAACAAAGGGAGAAGCTATGTCTATATCGGGCCGTTGGCAGCTACTCTATCGTAAATACAGAATCTTATGCATTCTAAATAACCGCATTTGGAAAAGGAAAATGCAATAAATATTTACTCTGAGCTGCTCTTCGATCGGTTGGTCGTAGATGGGAGGCCGGGTTGTCCAGCATGGATCTCTGGTCCTCTGAAGACTGTCTAGTGGTGAACTGGGGCGTGGTAGAATGGTTACGCCGTCCGTCCTTTCCTAGCCTACGTTTACAGCGACTGCTGCTAACTCAAYGGCTAGGAGGTATCACTTYTGGAGTGAATAAGAGTTCAAAGTTCATACCAAGTTGCCATACTTTTAAGCTCATGCTATATTCTGGCTGGTATAGTCGAAATTCATCCTTTCSGCGTGTTGACCGTCATCTTCACGTTGAAATTCGATGCTGATTTCGTTAGGGCTGATTTCGTTAGGGCGATGGCCCTTTCTAAAATGTAGAAAATAGTCAAAATAAAGAAAACCCTTGAATGAGTAGGTGTGTCCAAACCTTTGACTGGTACTGTATGTAAATAAGGTATCTGTTTTTAATTTTTAATACATTTGCGAAAATGTGTAAATAACTGTTTTCGCTTTGTCATTATGGGTTATTGTGTGTAGATTGCTGAGGATTTTTATTTATTTGATCCATTTTTGAATAAGGCTGTAATGTAACAAAATGTGGAACAAGTCAAGGGGTCTGAATACTTTCCGAAGGCACTATAAGCATTTCTTGCAATAAAATGACACAGCAAATGTAGGTAAAAAAATAAATCATAATTTGACTTAAGAACAGGGTTGAATAAGTATTTATTTTAGCATCTTGAGGGAATGCGAATGCGCAGTTCGATACTGTCTGTAGAGGTGCAATCTTTTTCAGCATCATAAAAGCTGATAGTATTTCACACCACATAAAATATGCATCCATGTCAAACTGAAATCTTATCAGAAACCTCATTGTCACAGCTTTCAATTTCCTTACAACCGGTCAAACTAATGTCATTTGGAAATTTTGCTGAGAAATTCATTCCCGTTTTTTTTWWATTGCATTTTCTCCCCGGTCCCTAAAAGTCTTTGCTCTGTGAAAGAAACAGAGATGACAGAGAACTTCACCGATGTCAACTAGATAGAATGAATGCTTCAATCGATTTATGACATTCTGGTGAGCAATGGTTTATTTTGTCTTCTACGGCAACATGTAATGACACAAGCAGMTTCTCTTCCATCTACACTGAAGAAAAATATAAATGCAACAAATAAAGTGTTGGTCCCATGTTTCATGAGCTGAAATAACTCCCAGAAATKTTCCATAAGCACAAAAATATTATTGATCTAATATTATTTATTTAGTGAGCGTGCAATTGGCATGCTGTTTGCAGGAATGTCCACCGGAGCTGTTGCCAGAGAATTKAATGTWAATTTCTCTACCGTAAGCCGCCTCCGTTGTTTTAGAGAATTTGGCAGTAAGTCCAACCGGCCTCAGAACYGCAGACCACGGGGGAGAAACTCATTCTGATTAGCTGGGCCTGGCTCCTATGCCTTCCAAGGCCCATCCWTGGYTGTGCCCCTGCCGTCAWGTGAAATCCATAGATTAGGTCCTAATTTATTTATTTMAATTGACTGATTTCCTTATATGAACTGTAACTCAGTAAAATCTTTGAAATTGCTGCATTTTGCATTTATATTTTTGTTCAGTATTATTATTGACAAGTTGACTAACAAATAGCATACCAAAATGTTGGAAATTATAAGCAGAATCAGGCAAAGAAAAACAAGACACCCTCTCTCAAAACGATTTTTGCCGTCTCTGACTAACCTACAGTGCATGTTCTATATTTACGGTTATGGTCGGGTACGGGGCCTCTGATTTTCGCTTTATCACATATGGTCAGGCGGATGCGGATGGGTTAATAGCAATTGCTTGCAGGTGCGGGTGAACAAACCCGCATACCACTGTCTGTGTAATTTGTACCACCTCTCTCTTCCAGGAGGAGGGTCCAGAGGTGCTGCTGGGGAAGGAGGAGAGGTGTGAGGAGGGTCTGGGGAACCCTRAGGGGACGATGGTCATGGAGGACAACCAGACTACACCTCCTCCTGAACCCACAGAGGACCCAGCTGAGCAGCACAGGACCACACACAGTCTCACTGAGGTGAGCCCACTGTRAACTACTGTCTGAATGGTATTAGGTCGGGGCCGTATCCACAAAGCCTCTGAGTAGGAGTGCTGATCTAGGGTCAGTTTTGCCTTTTAACTCATAATGAATAAGATTTCATGGAAAGATCCTAGATCAGCACTTCTACTCTGAGACTCTTTGTAGATATGGGCCCAGGTCTTGATTGATTTTGTCTTAAGTGTGGGACCATGCCTTTGAATTATCAAACCATTAAAGAGTGTCAAGTAATCAAATCAACTAACACGTTTGCATAGTATAACATTTGCTTGCATTGTCCAATCAGAAGATGCTCCATAGCAGGGTGTTCAAATCAGATTTCTTGATTCAACATCCTCTCACTCTGTATCGCTTACAGTCAGTAGACATGGAGGATGGGAAGCCTGATCTGCTGCTGGTCAAAGAGGAGACAATAGAAGACGGACCAGAGAGCATTGACCTGCTGAGTGGACTAAAGATGGGGGAGCAAGGTAAGGGAGAAATACATATAACCTACATACAGTAAAAGATCTTCAATGGGAATAGTGATGCACTTGGCTATTTCTTTCCATTCATAAAATGAAATCAATACAACTTGTGTTTACATACAAAACACACATAATGTATGAACTTGACCAGATAATTGACTCAAAAAAACTCCATATGTAGAGTTCTCTGTCATGTTTGTAAAGTCTATTTTMTAACCTCTTCGTGCAGATGGTTGGTTGGAGGCTAACAGGGGAGACTGGKCGACCATATTAGATTCCCAGACCCAGACCGGTGCAGCTATTGGCCCAGGGGACGACATCACTGAGCAGGGCTGGACCAGAGGYGACATAGTGGAGGTCAGTGGATAGGATAGCATCCTSAACTCTGGGCTGGGGAACAACACTGTTAACTACAACCAGAAACACAAAACAACATATCCATGACAACAGACTGGCTGAGACCAGGGCGAGGCGTAGATTTGGTACGTGGGAACGGGGAGCTCCTCTCTGTGTTGCAACAACACAGAGAGGAGCTACCTCAGGATACACCAGCAGAAAATGATTATTGTATGGTGATAGTAGTAATAATAATAATACTACTACTAMTAATAATAATAATACATGTATTTCTTTATTTTATATAGCGTTTTTCATACAGAATCTCAAAGTCTCTTTTAAAAACTAAAACAAATTCAGGGAGCTGGCAGTTCATGGGAGAGGGTCACAGCTAGATGACGATGCAGTTCAGTAAAGGAGTAGCTTGATTGYAGTCGGCGTYGATGGTACAGCCAGGGAGGGAGACACATCAGCCAGACAGGCCCAGAGCTTTATCAGGCACATCTGTCTCTGCAGTTCACAGCTCCTCCTCCTCTGTAGGTAGGCTGGAACATCCACCACCAATAAAAGTACTTTACTTCACGTTATGTGAGTGTATGACCATTTAGTTGAAATTAAATACTAACTTGACTCTGTGCTGACTGACAATTTTTTAAATAATAACAGGGACTGAGTTTCCCTTAGCTCAGTCGAACCAAAACATTATACTTCATTCTTGAATCAACACATCTGTAAATATTTTACAATAAACTCAGATGGCTCCATATTGTTAGGTACTTGAATCACAGTGTTAGAGATGGGCTTAGGCCTCCTAAGTGGCRCAGYGGGTTGTGTTTTGGAGGACGCACGGCTCTCGACCTTCGCCTCTCCGTACGGGAGTTGCAGCGATGAGACAAGACTGTAACTACCAATTGGATACCACGGAAACGGGGTAAAAGAAGGAAACATAAWWWWWWWWWWWWTTTAAGATGGGTTTGACTGTGGTTAACATTTTATAGTATCATGTCAAGTTTCTGTGGGTACAGCAAAGAGTTTCTTATATAAATCTTTATGCTTTTCTGTAAAATTTGTGTTTACAGTCTGCAATCCATGAGGACCTGCTGATATCCGGTGTTACTGGCGGGAGACACTGGACCTCTGAATCGGCTGGTCACAAATCCTGGCCCCGGATCAGAACCCTGGATCAGGAGCCATCACTCTTCCGTCCCGAGTCACAACCAGGACCGAACCACGAGGGACAGAGACTCCACCACCACACAGAACACAACCAGTGGACAAGGGGACTGAACAACCACAATCATCGTGGTCATCAGAGAGACGGAGGCTCCAGTCAGGGATCCAGTCTGCAGCCCAGACCTTTCTCTTCACAGTCTCAGTGCAGCGATGAAGCAGGGCCTGGGGCTGATAGAGATAGACCCTCCTGTTCCTATGATACAAACACTACAGTATCCATGATGAACAGAGCAGGTCACCCTGGGCTTCAGCCTTCACAGAGAGCGGTGGGAGACCCCCCAAGTGGGAGTCTAACAGGAAGTCTTTCTCCTTCAGGATCTCATCTACTGCCTGGTGAATGGGTTCATAGAAGGCCTGGACCTGGGTCTAGCCTTCCTCAGTTACCTCATGGTTATCCCACCAATACAGACAGGGTCAGGATGRGTGTTCACCACAAGAGGTACTTAACGTATAACACAGCACACAATCCCAACAACACCCAAACAATGGCTAGAGGTCAAGGAGGAAGCTCAAATACTAACCCCCTGGGGGTGGTGGCTCCTGCTTCTACCTCCTCTGGTGTCACTGGGTCACAACGTGGGAGGCCGAGCATTAGGTCGGACGCCGACAAGCCGTACGCCTGCCCCACATGTGGGAAGTGCTTCGCTGAGGCGACTTATGTGAAGGAGCACCAGACCGTTCACACCAAGGAGAGGCCCTTCAAGTGTAAGCTGTGCTATAAGAGCTTCTCCTTCCGGAGTAACCTTATCAGACACAGGAGTGTCCACAGTGGTAAGAAACCTTTCAGCTGTACCCAGTGTCATATGCGCTTCTCCCACTCGTCCAACCTGAAAAGGCACCAGAGGGTCCACACAGGGGAGAACCCTACAGCTGCCCCCAGTGTGAGAAGAGGTTCTCCCACCAGAACCAGCTGAAGATGCACCTGAAGGTCCACACGGGAGAAAGGCTGTTTGCCAGGAAGAGGTCCTCAGAAAGGAGCTACCTCAGGATACACCAGCAGAAAAACCTTTCCACTCGATAGCTTCTGACATTTATATCAAACCCTGCATTAAAGACAAAGATGAATTTTCATTGTCAGCAGAAAAGATCCACAGACGCATTTGAAATAACTAGAGTAGCAGATTTCAGTGTTGAATATTCCTGCATCCAGACATTGTGTGATATATAAGCCTAAAAAGTCTGTTACATATTGTGTTTGTACTGTGTAGGCTATATTATGTTCACAAATGCCTATTTTATCAAGTTCATGCAGATTTTTTTCTCGAGACAGTACAATGCATTCATCGTAAGAAAGCTGGGTAAAACAACCACAACACAGTCATAGCAAGTACATTTTCCCTCAAAGTACTTAGTGCCTTCAGAAAGTATTAGCACCCCTTGACTTCTTCCACATTTTGTTCTGTTACAGCCTAAATTTTTAATTGATTCAATGTCAAAGTGGAAATGTGTTTTTCGAAATTGTCTTAAGTCAATAAGTATTCAACCCATTTATTATGGCAAGCCTAAATAAGTTCAGGAGTAAAACTGTGCTTAACAAATCACATACGTTTTATGGACTCATTCTGTGTTCAATAATAGGGATTAGCATGATTTTTCAATGACTACCTCATCTCTGTGCCCCTCACATACAATTACATGTAAGGCCCCTCAGTTGAGCAGGTAATTTCAATCACAGATTCAACCACAAAGACCAGGGAGATTTTCCAATGCCTCGCAATGAAGGGCACCTATTGGTGGATGGATTTTTTWWAAAGCAGACATTGAATATCCGTTTTGAGCATGGTGAAGTTATTAATTACATTTTGGATGGTTTATCAATACACCCAGTCACTACAAAGATACAGGCGTCCTTCCTAACTCAGTTGCTGGAGAGGAAGGAAACCGCTCAGGGATTTCACCATAAAACCAATGGTAACTTTAAAACAGTTACAGAGTGTAATAGCTGTGATAGGAGAAAATTGAGGATGGATCAACAGCATTGTAGTTACTCCACAATACTAACCTAATTAACAGAGTGAAAAGAAGGAAGCCTGTACAGAATAAAAATATTCCAAAACATGCATCCTGTTTGCAACAAAGCAYTAAAGTAATACTGCAAAAAATGTGGCAAAGCAATTCACATGTTATGTTTGGGGTAAATCCAATAAAACACATTACTGAGTACCACTCTCCATATTTTCAAGCATAATGGTTGCTCCATCATGTTATGGGTATGCTTGTAATCGTTAAGGACTGGGGAGTTTTTCAGGATAAAAAAACAAACTGAATGGAGCTAAGCACAGGCAAACCCCTAGAGGAAAACCTGGTTCAGTATGCTTTCCACCAGACACTGGGGGATTAATTCACCTTTCAGCAGGACAATAACCCAAAATATAAGGCCAAATCGACACTGAAGTTGATTACCAAGACGACAGTGAATGTTCCTGAGTGGCCGAGTTACAGTTTTGACTTAAATCTACTTGAAAATCTATGGCAAGACCTGAAAATKGTTGTCTAGGAATGATCAACAACCAATTTGACAGAGCTTGAAGAATTTTGAAAAGAATAATGGTCAAATGTTGCACAATCCAGGTGTGCAAAGCTCTTAGAGATGTACTCAGACTCACAGCTGTAATCCCTGCTTGACTCAAGGGTGTGAATACTTATGTAAATTAGATATTTCTGTATTTCATTAATACATTTGCAAACACTTCTAAAAAACGTTTTCACTTTGCCATTATGGGGTAATGTGTGTATATGGGTGAGAAAACAAATGTATTTAATCCATTTGGAATTCAGGTTGTAACACAACTAAATGTGGAATAGTTCAAGGGGTATGAATGCTTTCTGAAGGCGCTGTATCAGCTAAATCTGTGCTAGTAGGAAGAGACATTTAAACGTTTTGGTGGTGGGGGGTGGGGGGGGGGCACTGTGGGATTAATTTAAGGTACTCTTTGAAGAGAAAGGGTTTTAGGCGTTTTTGTAAGATGGGCAGGGACTGCTGTCCAAGCTTCAAGGGGACACTTGTTCCACCATTGGGGTGCCAGGACAGAGAAGAGCTTTGACTTGGCTGAGTGGGAGCTGATCCCCCGTAGGGGTGGGACGGCCAAGAGACCTGAGGTGGCTCAGGTTCGGGTGTAGGGTTTTCGCATAGCCTGAAGGTAGGAAGGGGCAGTTCACCTTGCTGCTCTGCAAGCACCATGGTCTTGTRGTGGATGCCAGCTTCAACTGGAAGCCAGTAGAGGAGCGGGGTGACATGGGAGAACTTTGGAAGGTTGAACACAGGTGGGCTGCAGTGTTCTGGATAAGTTGCAGGGGTTTGATGGCACAAGCAGGGAGCCCAGCCAACAAAGAGTTGCAGTTGTCTAGACTGGAGATGACAAAAGCCTGGATTAGGACCTGCGCTGCTTCCTGTGTGAGGAAGGGTCGTACTCTACGGATGTTGTAGAGCATGAACCTGCAGGAGCGAGTCACTGCTTTGATGTTTGCAGAGAATGTCAGGGTGTTGTCCACAAGGTTCTTTGCACTTTGGGAGGTGGACACCTTGGAGTTGTCAACCATGATGGTTGTGTCACAAACTGCAATGCTGCTGGGTTTTTCACGCTCAACAGTTTCCCGTGTGTATCAAGAATGGTCCACCACCCAAAGGACATCCAGCCAACTTGACACAACTGTGGGAAGTATTGGAGTCAACATGGGCCAGCATCCCTGTGGAATGTTTCGACACCTTGTAAAGTCCATGCCCAGGCGAATTGAGGCTGTTCTGAGGGCAATGTTTTGTACACTCAGTGTACACTTAAATATAAATAAATATACCTACACATACCCACACACTAACAAACATCTACTGTACACATCAAAATAGTTTAGTCAGGTTTGTCTGATGACTTGACTTTCTATAGCTGACTCATTTACCCACATCATATTTATTTTATGATGATGGATTTAATAGATACAGCAACATCCCTCAGTGTCTTTGGGGAGGTGACAAAACATTTTTTGAGAGGAAACTATCTCATTTGCCTCACATCTTAATTAAACTTGCAATAAACAAATTGTAGACTTTGAAAAACATTACTCTGGTTGAAAATGAGCAGAAACAAATGTTTACAGAGCAAAAAGGGAAGATTTTAACAGTGCTAAAACATGAGTATAACACCTTACTACGATCTAATTTATAATGCATCACACAAGAGTAACATATTATTCTGAAGGGGAACATGATAGTAGACTTTTGGCTGCAAGGCTTAAGCAAAATGAAGCCTTTTCTTGTATCAATACAATTCAAACACCATCTGCAAAGATGTCACATGAACCAGTAGAAAATAATGATTAGTTTAGGGAATTTTATTCCCAATTATATATGTMAGAGGATGACCCTGATCATAGTAAGATGACACATTTCTTAACATTGGACCATCCCAAACTCCATCTGAATTCCATGATTCCCCATTTGGTCTTAAAGAACTCGGGAGCGCATTAACATCTATAAGAAGAGGCAAATCACCAGGGCTTGATGGTTTTCCTTCTGAGACGTTTCTTGAAATATGGGATATTGTCGGGACACTAATTCTTGGTTCCATCAGTCATGCATTAAAACATGGTGAATTCCATAGAGACCAAAACACATCACTGATTACAGTTTTGCTAACAAAGGGCAAATCTCCCCTAGACTGTAAAATGTATAGGCCCTTAAGCTTTATCACACCTGAGCTCAAGCTGTTTGCAAAAGGTACTTGCCATAGATTGGAACTGCTTGTAGGAAATCTAATTAACGGTGATCAAACTGGGTTTATAAAGGGTTGTTCAGCTTCTGACAATATTAGACATCTATATTCCATATCATATATATGAGTCAGACAATGACCCAGTCCCTGCTGCATTTTTTAGTTTGGATGCAGAAAAAGCCTTTGATATGATATAATGGAACTATCTGTGGTTTGTTTTGGAGTCCKTTGGTTTTGGTAAAGGATTTACCTCCATGTTAAAAACATTGTATTCTGCACCCAAAGCAGTTGTAACCAGACAGGAAACATTTCATCCAAGCCTTGACGTTTACAACGTTCCTCAAAACAAGGATGTCCATTATCACCAATGCTCTTTGCCCTGTCTTTAGAGCCCCTTTCTCAAGTGATCAGATTGGACCCACTTATTTCACTCATCAATATTAAAAAGGTTTGCAGCATAAAGTGTCACTAYGTCGATGACACTATTGTGTTTCTCAGACAGCCCAAATTCCCTTTGACAGATTCTGAWTTTTTTTTCTGGATATAAAATGGGCTGACCCCAATTAGTCCACTGGTCAATTGTTTGGTCGATAGGCTGTTGGTCAACCAAGATTATTTCTGTAGAGCAGTTGCAAATATATATATTTTTTTATAGGCACACAAGACACCTGTTTTATTCGCACCCATCTCAGTTGACTAATCCATTGCGGAGGCCCGGGGGATGGCACAGTCCAAGAAGAAGGGGAGTGTGGCTAAAATGCACAATGCGCTCTCTCCTGCAAATTTGTGCACAGTCATTGTTTCATAACTAAATTGTATACATTGTTTGTGTATTTCAATTCCCCATTGCAGTAGTACATTTACCGTTAATTGCTATAATTTCTAATCTACAATGTTTGTTTGGTTACGGTAATTTATGTTAATACATTCAATAGCCTATATTATTATTCCAGTCTTTTACGTTCTCATTATCGGACACGTTGTTTGCAGAGCGCACAACCTATGCTATACTTGTGAGAAACAAGTTTAGTTTATTTCATTCCATTCACAGGTTTTGTCAATTTAGTCATTGTCTTCTGTTTGGAGCGCTCCTGTCAATGTTGAGTAAGGACGTGCACCTGATTAAGCATAAAACTAGGCCTATGGGCTGCGGCAAATGTAGACATATGAATGGGCCTATTTATGGATCTGATAGTATTTCTGATTGGCTTAAAGCACCACCACTAATGAGCTATGGAGCTTCTCAAAGCAATGTTTCCTTCACCTCAAACAGCAAGCAAACAAAGTCTGTTTTTACATCCCCTGAAAAAGACAATAGTTCTTCAATGTATTTGAAAAAAAAAAATCCAGCTCWCTCCCTTTAGATAACAACTCAGCGTGAAAGGTTAAAATGTCATTCTCTGATCCAGTGGAAACGTGATAAAATAGGCCTACCTGATTACTTCTTATCCCTTGCTCTAATAGCCTACAGCTGTGTCTGTCTCAAGCTCATTGGCTCAAGAGACTCTAAGGGCCCCAAATATTTTATACAATGTCGCAACTTTGCTAGCACGGGCTTCGGGCTGGACCCATTAGTTAATATACTGGACAAAAATATAACTGCAATATGCAACAATTTCAAAGATTTTACTGAGTTACAGTTCATATAAGGAAATCAGTCAATTTAAATAAATTCATTAGGCCCTAATCTATGGTTTTCACATGACTGGGCAGGGAGGCAGCCATGGGTGGAGCCGGGCCCAGCCAATCAGAATTAGTTTTTCCCCGCAAAAGGGCTTTATTACAGACATAAATATTCATTTACATTTACATTTAAGTCATTTAGCAGACGCTCTTATCCAGAGCGACTTACATATTCCTCAGACTATCCCACAGGTGAAGAAGCCGGATGTTGAGGTCCTGGGCTGGCATGGTCTGCGTTTGTAAGGCTGGTTGGACGTGATGCAAAATTCTCTAAAACAACGTTGGAGGCAGTTTATGGTAGAGAAATTAGCATTAAATTCTCTGGCAACAGCTCTGGTGGACATTCCTGCAGTCAGCATGGTGGATGGATGATCTTGGCAAAGGAGAAATGCTCTGGTCTAAGGCACTGCATATTAACTCCTACACAATTAAGCTTTTTTTGCAGTAAAATTATACATCAAATTGGACTTTGGAACCGGAATGGAGAAATAGTTAAATACTGTCAGAGGTTTTTTTAGCATCATAAATGCTGATACGATTTAAAACACACGTTTCAARAAACAAATAAAGCAACACCTCACGGCACAACGCCTCACCCCTATRTGACCTACTTGTTGTACTGACATGTATGTGTAACTGATAGACGCACACACTACATGTTAATGTTTTTAAACGTATGTAAATTGTTAAGACTTGTCTGTAATGTATTTTTCCCTATGTGTCGGACCCAATTAAGACTAGATGTCGCCATTGGCGTTGGATAATGTGGATCCAAATAAATCACATCAAAAATATGCATCCAAGCCGAACGGAAGTCTTATCAGAAACATGTTGGTCGTTTTCACATGTTTCTATTTCCTTACAACCGGTCAAACGGGTGTCATTTGGAAATTTTGCACAGAAAATCTTTTTGATTTAGCATTTTCTTCCTGGTCTTTGCTCAGCGAAAGAAGCAGAGATGTCAGTGAAAAATTCACCCATTGAAACATTAATTCCATCATTTATGACATTCTGTTGAGCAAGGGTTTATTTCGTCTTCTAGAGCAACATATCAAAATCAAGTTTAGGTCACACACATTTTTAGCAGATGTTATTGTGGGTGTTGCGAAATTATTGTAATATGACAGGAGACAAGATACATGTATATCATTATACGTTGACTAACAAATACCCTACCAAAATGTCGGAAATGATATGTTTCTGCTTATCTAAATTAGGCAAAAAAAAAAAAATGCAGCCCCTGTCAAAATCGTTTCGACACCTTTTCATATTTGCGGGTTAGGGTCGGGTGCAGGCCTCCGATTTCCACTTTATCACATATAGTCGGGCGGTTGCAGATAAGTTATTAGCATTTGGGGGTGCGGGTGAACAAACAGCTGAACCACACACAACCAGCGAGCGTACCCTTTTCATTTAACCACACCCTTTGAGCTATGACGCCGTTTCTCTTCTGYGTAAACGGAAGTGAACAATGAACATTTCCACGTTAGCGTTTTTTATTGTTATTTAGACGGTTATTAACACCATGGAACTCAAACTATGATACATTTAACCGCACAGCATCACATACTTAGCCCATGTAGTCTTTAATTCGCGTTGGATAGAGGACTTGGTTGATGTATGTTATCTAGCTAGGTAACGCTAGCTAGCTGCTAACTTTAGCTAACAATGGCTAACTGTATGGTTTTTCACACTCAAATAGCATCTATCATGGAGGTGCTAGCGAATGCRGCCGTGGCAGAGATTTGTAAACTCGTAGACGACGACTATGCAGAGTTTCGTTTGGAAATAACTCAAAGCCAGAAAGAAAACAGGGGATTGCGGAGGAAACTACAGCTACTGGAACTGAAGGTGGCACGGGAGCGCATACTACCCAGTCGTCCCAGCAGTGTCAAGATCCTTGACCGATACAGAAGCATAGCAAGAGGTAAAGTTACGTTTCCTGTCGCAGTTCATATATAGTTTAGTGCCAGTCTCCCCTTTCCTCTCTGCACACGTGTTTATATGTGTTACCCAGAATTGGGTCTTGGTCAGTTTTTTAATAGTGTGCAGTAATTCCTCTGATTTACTTATCTTGTGCAAAGACATATCATATTCTAGCCAGATATTTGATTTACTGCATTTCCTATTATTTACTCAATGAAAACAATGATGCATGGAACATCATACATCAATCGATAAATAGTATATTAAGAAGTTATGAGAAGTTACCTTACATCCTTGCCACATCTTGTCAAAACTGTCAATAGTGTACAATATACCAATTAGCATTGACAGTAGCTAACCAGTACCTCTTTTCCCCCAATCACACTCTCAGGTGAAGGACATCTCACTGGAGGCCACAGGAGTGTTGTGAAGCCAACAGGACAAAATAGATGGAGAGATGACCAACCAATCACTGTTGATGAGGGGAATGGAACCTCAACCCATCATGTTATTGTGATAGAGGTTAGTGTAATAGTGTTGCATAAAAAATTAGTTACTTTGTAAATCAAATGTGGCCAGTTTATTTCATAAAGGCATTCTTACATCCTTATTTATCTGCCATAGGGGAGCTTGTGAGACTTCCCAATGACATTGTTATCAAATTCTTAAGGGTCAGTAGCCTACATTGGGTGTACAATTTTCAATTACAGCATTATTTAATCTGCAGTTATTCTTCTGCTATTTATTCTGTTGCCAATAATATTTACACTGAACAAAAATATAAATGCAAAACAAACTGTTAGTCCCATGTTTCATGAGCTGAAATAAATGATCCCTGAAATTTCTCTCAAATTTTGGGCACATATTTGTGTAGATCCCTGTTAGTAAGCATTTCTCTTTTGCCAAGGTAATCCATCCACTTGACAGGTATGGCATATTGAAATAAATTCATTAGGTCCTAATCTATGGATTTCACGACTGGAAATACAGATCTGGTCACAGATACCGCAACAACAAAAAAATGGGCCTCAGGATCTCATGACAAAATCTTTGTGCATTCAAATTGCCATCAATAAAATGCAATTGGTGTTCGTTGTCCGTAGATTATGCCTGCCTGCCCATACCATAACCCCACCATGGGGCACTTTGTTCACAACATTGACAGCAAACCGCTCRCCTYACGACGCCATACACATGGTCTGCGGTTGTGAGGCTGGTTGGACGTACTGCCAAATTCACTAAAACAACGTTGGAGGTGGTTTATGGTAGAGAAATTAACATTTAATTCTCTGGCAACAGCTCTGGTGGACATTCCTGCAGTCAGCATGCCAATTGCRTACTCCCTCAAACCTTGAGTCATCTGTGCCATTGTGTGACAACTGCACATTTTAGTGGCCTTTTATTGTCCCCGGCACAAGGTGAACCCGTGCAATGACACCTGTCAAGAGGATGGATTATTTTGCCAAAGGAGAAATGCTCACTAACAGGGATGTAAACACATTTGAGAGAGATAAGCTTTGTGTGTATGGAACATTTCTGGGATCTTTTATTTCAGCTCATGGAACATAGGACCACCACTTTCATTGTTGCTTTTATATTTTTGTTCAGTGTATATATATCAGTACACTCAAAACAACCTATTACAAAAATTATATTCAATCAAATAAGCCACATGTAGGAAATAAGGCATAGCAATTTTTGTTAACCAAATTCGACACACATTGAACTCCAAATAAAAACTCCACACTTAGTGATCAAAAAAAAGAAACGCCACCTGCTGGAGAAGATATTGTATGCCCCTTTCGCGTCGCCTCTTCCTCTCTACTTCAAGTCGCCATGAAGCCGTCAGATACATTGTAGGAGGCACTATTTGTCAAGCAATCATTAGTGTGTTTTTGTTTGACCCACGCAAATGTGGCCAAATACGTGGCTGAAAAAGGAACTAAGTTTGCGATATTTCAAAGGTACAAAATGTAAAGTGATGTGAGAYGTCTAATTGTAGACGCGTTATGTTTCCAGTTTGAGTGTGTGATATGGGGTTATATAAAAGTTTATTTTGACAGACTTTTATAAACAATAGCAGCTATTTGGACACTGCCATGTTGATCTGGGCCTTGTGGTTGGAAAACCACTACAGTGCCTGACTTTTGGCTGTGGCAGATGCACCTCCCGATTTCACTCCTCGGCTTACGTCTAGTGGGTTTCTTACCACTCAGAACTGTTTAATTAGAACTACAACTCCCACCAGCTGTACAAGTCTTTGTCTTTCAACAGTTTGCCGGTCTACACATTTTTTTGTTGTTGCCTTTTTAAAAAGTACTGGCTGGCAACGTTCAGTAAAAAGGTTCCAGTGTAATCTAATATAAAATACATAAAACTGACTAACTACAGGGTTTTATTGTCCTGCGAGTCCTCAACTCGCGCAAGCATGCTCAGTTGTAGTTCAAATGAGACTAACTTTCGCCAATGTGTCTTACTTCTTGAGCGTCATGTTTTCGGATTTGATCAAATGAATACGAATATCATTTTATTAGTCTTAGGACCGCGTTTTCATGAATTTGATAAGCTTGAAGCCCGTTCAAAAACCATATGGGACTGGAAACAGGAAGTAGGCAGGACTATCATAATAACCTCTCTTCTTGTGTCAGTCTGCAGATGCTGCAGGTCCTGGGGTCAAGCTGGAAAGGTCTGAAGGAGAGGAGGACCCACAACACAGCAGCGACAACCAGACTGGAGTGCCCCCTGTAGCCACGGAGGACCTCACCACCACCCCAGTGCAGCCCAGGAGCCGACGCAGCATCATGGAGGTCAGTGGAGCGCCGA
Organism: Salvelinus sp. IW2-2015; assembly: GCF_002910315.2. Lineage (NCBI taxonomy): Eukaryota > Metazoa > Chordata > Actinopteri > Salmoniformes > Salmonidae > Salvelinus > Salvelinus sp. IW2-2015. Next base: position 48,868,861 of record NC_036853.1, read on the forward strand.
ACACCGTCCTCAAGTCAGAGACGGATACAAAGACTTTAACGGTGCTGGAGCGACTGGGCTGTCCTCTCCCCCGCTCAGAGTATTTACTTCACGGTAACCTGAGCCCGAGGTCGGTTCTGTCCCACCGGGACTCAGGTGACGCGTTACAGACTGGCAATGATCCATCCTGCTCATATGTTACAGAGACGATACCTGGTGACATGCCTGTGGGTCTAGATAAACAGACTAATCAAATGAGAGGGAACTGGAACCGGTGCAGTAGTAGTGTATACTCTGAAGGGTGCCTAGATAAGAACGGGGAGGGTCTGGTCGTAGATGAGATGACTGTGAAAGTGGAGGGCGATGCTCCTCTGACATGGAATCCAGACGAAACTCACTTAGGAGAACGACACTCACAGGGCAACACCGGTGAATTCTTAGACTACAGGGAAAGCTTAGAGACAAATCTAAATGTTGCTACCTACTCCCCTTTACACATGTTMAGGGAWYGCAACCCAGTGTCCAAGTTGATGGGGCCTTCTGATTTGCATGGCCGCGTCCTTTTTGATCAGGTATTGAACTCAAACGACAGGGCTAGAGCCCAGGCTCAGGGAGGGGCCGCAACGTCAGGCAATGGTAAAGCGAAACGGTTCCTCTGCATGTTCTGTAACAAAGGCTTCAGCTGCATCCAGAAGGTGGAGATGCACCAGAGGGTCCACACAGGGGAGAAACCCTTCAGCTGTACCCAGTGTCATATGCGCTTCGCTGAGGCTGGAAACATGAAGAGGCACCAGAGGGTCCACACAGGGGAGAAACCTTTCAGCTGCCACCTTTGCCGGGCCAGTTTCTCCCACTCATTCAACCTGAAAAGGCACCAGCGGGTCCACACAGGGGAGAACCCTACAGCGGCCCCCAGTGTGAGAAGAGGTTCTCCCACCAGCACCAGCTGAAGATGCACCTGAAGGTCCACACGGGAGAGAGGCCCTTTGCCTGTACGCACTGCGGGAAGAGGTTTTCAGAGGAGATACCTCAGGATACACCAGCAGAAAAACCATCCCACTCGATAGCTTCTGACGTTTAGATCAAACCCTGCATTAAAGACAAAGTATAATTTTCATTGTTGTCAACAGAAAATATCCAGATACATTTGGAATAACGAGAGTAACAGATTTCAGTGTTGAATATTCCTGGGTAGAATATTGCATCCAGACATTGTGATAAGGAATATACACTGAGTGTACAAAACATGAAACACCTGCTCTTTCCATGACAGACTGACCAGGTGAATCCAAGTGAAAACTACGATCCTTTATTAATATCACTTGTTAAAATCATTTCAATCAGTGTAGATGAAGAGGAGGAGACATGTTAAAGAAGGATTTTTAAGCCTTGAGACAATTGAGACATGGATTGTGCATGTGGGCCATTCAGAGGGTGAACGGGTACGACAAAAGATTTAAGTGACTTTGAACGGGGTATAGTCGTATGTGCCAGGTGCACCGCATTGAGTGTGTCAAGAACTGCAACGCTGCTGGGTACGACAAAAGATGCTCAACAGTTTTATGCTAAACAGTTTCCTGTATATGGGAAGCATTGGAGTCAACATGGGACAGCGTCCCTGTGGAACGCTTTCGACACCTTTTAGACTCCATTCCCCGACGAATTGAGGCTGTTCTGAGGGCAAAATGGGGGGGGGGGGGGGGGTGCAACTCTATATTACGAAGGTGTTCCTAATGTTTTGTACACTTAATGTATATGCCTAAAGTCTGTTACATAGTGTTTTTACAGTGTAGCCTATATGATGTTCAGTTTCATTACTTCCATTCAACTACTTAATTTGAATAAGTTCATGCGGACATGTGTATGTGTGGTTTTCATGTGGTGTATTTAAAACTTCTTTGTTTAATAAACACAAAATGGGACTTTTCATTATAAGACTTTCATTGAAACTCTTTAGTATACATCTGATTTCTCCATATACCGACAGCAGTTATAACCAATATACACTTACTAAATATACCTACACATACTCACACACTAACAAGCATGTCAAAATTGTTTAGTCTGGTTTGTCTGACTTATCATAGCTGACTCAGTTATCCACAACATAATTATGTCCACCATGATGGGTTTAACAACAATGTAGTCATTCTGTAACTACAGTATAGGACTCAAACAGTGGGGATGGGTAAACACTCCATGTTGAAAGTGTGTTTATCTGTGTGTGCGTACCTGAGGGAGTCWATGTCTGTGTAATTTGTATCACCTCTCTCTTCCAGGAGGAGGAGGGTCTGGGGAACCGTGAGGGGACCATGTTCATGGAGKACAACCAGACTACACCTCCTGAACCCACAGAGGAACCAGCTGAGCAACACAGGACCACACACAGTCTCMCTGAGGTGAGCCCACTGTAAACTACTGTCTGAATGGTATTAGGTCAGGTCCCGTATTCACAAAGCCTCTCCATAGCAGGTGGCTCATATCATATTTCTTGATCCAACATTCTCTCACTGTATCTCTTAGTCAGTAGACATGGAGGATGGGATGCCTGATCTGCTGCTGGTCAAAGAGGAGACAATAGAAGATGGACCAGAGAGCATTGACCTGCTGAGTGGACTAAAGATGGRTGGGCAAGGTAAGGGAGAAATACATATAGCACATTGTCTTCCGCCAGGTGGTGTCACTCCTACGAGACGCTAGTTCCTCATAGTACCATTTTCAATCCAAGTACCAATCCCATTTAGCAAACTCCAGAAAGTGCTGTGGTCAGATGACATGAAAATAGAGCTCTTTGGCCACGCACACCAGCGGTGGGTTTGGTGTCGAAAAGCAGAAGCATATGATGGTGGATCTTTGATGTTATGGGGGTATTTAGCTTCCTTTGGTCCTGGGGCCCTGGTTAAGGTCAACAGCATCATGAACCTTAAGAAGTTCCAGGACATTTTTTGCCAAAAACCTTGTTGCTTCTGCCAAGATCTGTAAGTGGATCTTCCAGCAAGACAATAACCTCAAGCACACATGAAAATCCACAAAGAAATGGTTAATTGACCACAAAATCAACATTTTGCAGTGGCCATTTCAGTCTCCGGACTTCAACCCGATTGAAAACKTGTGGTTTGGTTTGAATTGAAGAGGGCAGTCCATAAGCACAGATGAAGGATATCAAGGATCTGGAAAGATTATGCATGGAGGAATGGTCTAAGATCATTCCCAATGTGTTCTCCAATCTCATAAAACATTTTGGAAAAAATCTCTGTCGTTATCCTCGCAMGGGGAGGGTGCTGGAGTATTGAAAACGGGTGCCAATAACTTTGACACCTAGAATATTTTTTTWAATTACTTGTAAACAAAGTAATTTTTGAGCATATAATATAGCTCGGTATTTTTTATTATATAGTMTTTTTTGCTTATATTTATAAAGGGTGCCAATAATGAGGTGACTGTACTTATTAGAACATCATATTGGATGTTCACAAAAGAAAAATTCATTCAAGGTTTATAACAAGATGTCCATTCAATAGTACATGACATCAGAAAAACAATAGCATAGCAACGGACGCTTTGGTTCGTAATGAACCAAAGCGTCCGTTGCTATGCTATTGTAGGCCGGTCAAACATTTTCAAGTTCGAGTAACAGTCCTAGCAACGGAAGCTAGAACTCATGGAATCCCAGTGTGATGCTGCGGGACACTATTTGGCATGACATGTTCACCCATACAATAATTGTTTTCTTTTGTGGTTTAATAAAATGTCAATTCAATAATGATTTACAGCAGAAAAACATCTCTACCATATGGCTCAAATGTAAGACGATTTACTCAGAATTTAGCATAATTAGAGTGAATAGAATGCCATCACGGCTATGGTCAAAAAGTAGTCACTGCTAATAGATATACCTCAATGTGAATAGTGATGCGCCTGGCTATTCATTTTACTTAATTCATAAAATGAAATCAATACAACTTATGTTTACATACAAAAAGACGCATTATAATGTATGAACTTGACCAGGTAATTGACTTAAAATCTCCATATGTAGGGTAATTTTTTTAACCTCTTCCTGCAGGTGGTTGGCTGGAGGCTAACAGAGGAGACTGGGTGGCCATCTTGGATTCCCAAACTCAGACGGGTGCAGCMAAGGGCCCAGGGGACAACATCACTGAGCAGGCCAGGACCAGAGGCAACATAGTGGAGGATAGTGGATGGGACAGCGTCCTCAACTCTGGGCTGGTGAACAACAATGTTAACCACAACCAGAAACCGACAGTGGAACACAAAACAACATACGCACTTAGTCTCCATGACAACAGACTAGCTGAGACCAGGGCGAGGTGTAGATTTGGTTCACGGGGACAGAGAGGTGTCCGTATGCAGCTGGAGAGAACAGACACAGACTCGGCTAGCGATGCTCCCTCCTGCTCCTATAGTTGTGATTCAGAGAGACTGATGGCGCCTCAGGTTACCCCCCTAACAGATGCTGCCTTCAGCCTGCCTTCTATAGGATCTATCAACTGGAATATGGACCCTGCGACAACACAGACACTTCCTGGCCTTCATCCTCCTCACACTCTCCTAATGTTAAACCAGACCTCAGGCAATAGTGCCTCAACACTAAATGGCTACACAAGCCCACTGACAAATGACAGTAGTAGTATTAATGCTGTCAGTCGATCTGGTGGAAAAGAGAAGCGCTTCCCGTGTCCTTTCTGTGGGAAAGCCTTCAGTTTCCCTAAACAGGTGCAGATCCACCAGAGGGTCCACACAGGGGTAAAACCCTTCAGCTGTACCCAGTGTCACATGTGCTTCGCTCAAACTGGTGACCTGAAGAGGCACCAGAGGGTTCACACAGGGGAGAAACCCTACAGCTGCCCCCAGTGTGAGAAGAGGTTCTCGCGCAAGCACCAGCTGAATAGGCACCTGAAGGTTCATACGGGAGAGAGGCCATTCGCCTGTACGCAATGCAGGAAGAGGTTCTCAGAGAGGAGCAACCTCAGGATACACCAGCAGAAAGACCATTCCACTCTATGACATAGAAAGGAACCATATCACCCGATACCTTCTGAGGTTTAGATCAAACCCTGCATTAAAGAGAAAGAATAATTGTCATTGTTGTCAGCAGAAAAGATCCACATGCATTTGGAATGACAGATTTCAGTGTTGAATATTGCATCCAGACATTGTGATATACACTGAGTGTACAAAACATTTAAGAACACCTTCCAAATATTTATTTGCACCCCCCATTTTGCCCTCAAAACAGCCTCAATACGTAGGGGCATGGACTTTACAAGGTGTCAAGCGTTCCACAGGGATGCTGGCCCATATTGACTCCAATGCTTCCCACAGTTGTCAAATTGTCTGTTCTTTGGCTGGTGGACCATTCTTGACACATATGGGAAACTGTTGAGCGTGAAAAACCCAGTAGCATTGCAGTTCTTGATATAAACTGTTCCGCCCGGCACCTACTACGATACCCCGTTCAAAAGCACTTAAATCTTTTGTCTTGCCCATTCACCCTCTGAATGGCCCACATACACGATCCATGACTCAACTGTCTCAAGGCAAAAAATCCTCCTTTAACCAGTCTCCTCCCATTCATCTACGCTGATTTAAGTGACGACAATAAGAGATATTTCTTTCACCTAGTTAGTCTGTCATGGAAAGAGCAGGTGTTCATAATGTTTTGTACAGTGTATAAGTCATTTATACACTGAACAAAAATATAAAACGCAACATGCAACAATTTCAAAGATTTTACTGAGTTACAGAAATCAGTCAATTGAAGTAAATTAATTAGGCCCTAATCTATGGATTTCACATGACTGGGCAGGGGTGCAGCCATGGAGGGACCTTGGAGGGCATAGGCCCAGCCAGTCAGAATTCGTTTTTCCACACAAAAGGGCTTTATTACATACAGAAATACTCCTCAGCACACCCTCAGACTATCCCGCAGGTGAAGAAGCCGGATGTCGAGGTCCTGGGCTAGCATGGCTACACGTGGTCTGCGGTTGTGAGGCCGGTTGGACGTACTGCCAAATCTTCTAAAACGGAGGAGGCAGCTTATAATAGAGAAATGAACATTCAATTATCTGGCAACAGCTCTGCTGGATATTTCTGCAGTCAGCATGCCAATTGCACGCTCCCTCAACTTGAGACATCTGTGGCAGTGTTGTGTGACAAAACTGCACATTTTAGAGTGGCCTTTTATTGRCCCCAGCACAAGGTGCACCTGTGTAATGATCATGCTGTTTAATCAGTTTCTTGATTATCTTGGCTAAGGAGAAATGCTCACTAACAGGGACGTAAACAAATGTATGCACAGAATGAGAGAAATAAGCTTTTTGTGTGTATGGAAAATCTCTGGGATATTTKATTTCAGCTCATGAGATATGGGACCAACACTTTACATGTTGTGTTTATATTTTTGTTCAGTGTACATAAACTCAGCAAAAAAAAAAGTATTTTTCAGGACCCTGTCTTCCAAAGATATTTAGATTTTTACGAATTAACTTCACAGATCTTCATTGTGAAGGGTTTAAACACTGTTTCCCATGCTTGTTCAATGAACCATTAACAATGAATGAACATACAGCTTACAGACGGTAGGCAATTAAGGTCACAGTTATGAAAACTTAGGACACTAAAGAGGCCTTTCTACTGACACTGAAAAACAAAAGAAAGATGCCCAGGGTCCCTGCTCATCTGCATGAACATGCCTTAGGCATGCTGCAAGGAGGCATGAGGACTGCAGATGTGGCCAGGGCAATAAATTGCATTGTCCGTACTGCGAGACGCCTAAGACAGCGCTACAGGGAGACAGGACGGACAGCTGATCGTCCTCGCAATGGCAGACCACGTGTAACAACACCTGCACAGGATCGGAACATCACACCTGCGGGACAGGTACAGGATGGCAACAACTGCCCGAGTTACACCAGGAATGCACAATCCCTCCACCAGTGCTCAGACTGTCCGCAATAGGCTGAGAGATGCCCGACAGCGCTTGTAGGCCTGTTGTAAGGCAGGTCCTCACCAGACATCACCGGCAACAACGGGCACAAACCCACCGCCGCTGGACCAGACAGGACTGGCAAAAAGTGCTCTTCACTGACGAGTCGCGGTTTTGTCTCACCAGGGGTGATGGTCGGATTCGCGTTTATCTTCGAAGGAATGAGCGTTACATCGAGGCCTGTACTCTGGAGCGGGATCGAGGTGGAGGGTCCGTCATGGTCTGGGGCGGTGTGTCACAGCATCATCGGACTGAGCTTGTTGTCATTGCAGGCAATCTCAACGCTGTGCGTGACAAGGAAGACATCCTCCTCCCTCATGTGGTACCCTTCCTGCAGGCTCATCCTGACATGACCCTCCAGCATGACAATGCCACCAGCCATACTGCTCGTTCTGTGCGTGATTTCCTGCAAGACAGGAATGTCAGTGTTCTGCCATGGCCAGCGAAGAGCCCGGATCTCAATCCCATTGAGCACGTCTGGGACCTGTTGGATCGGAGGGTGAGGGCTAGGGCCATTCCCCCCAGAAATATCCGGGAACTTGCAGGTGCCTTGGTGGAAGAGTGGGGTAACATCTCACAGCAAGAACTGGCAAATCTGGTGCAATCCATGAGGAGGAGATGCACTGCAGTAGTTAATGTAGCTGGTGGCCACACCAGATACTGAATGTTACTTTTGATTTTGACCCCCCCTTTGTTCAGGAACACACTATTCCATTTCTGTTAGTCACATGTCTGTGGAACTTGTTCAGTTTGTCTCAGTTGTTGAATCTTATGTTCATACAAATATTTACACATGTTAAGTTTGCTGAAAATAAACGCAGTTGACAGTGAGAGGATGTTTCTTTTTTTGCTGAGTTTATGATGTTCACAAATGCCTGTTACATTACTTCCATTCAACTAATTTTATCCCCATGACACTTTTAATGAGAAAATGTTTATCAAGTTCATGCAGATGTTTAGTTGAGATGTGTATTTGTGGTTTTCATATGGTGTATTTAACACTTAGTGTTTAATAAACACAAAATGCTGTTTGAAGTAAATGCCTATAAAGTAGCTTCAGGTCTTGTGATGACTGAGGTGAAATATTAAACATGAACTAAAGTGCACCTGTATTTGATATTGCAGACTGACTGGTCTCTACAAACTGGACCAGAGTATACGACCTGTTTACTTCTGTTTAGGAGGGTAGTTAACCAAAGGTTAATGAGGGGTATGTGGTTAACTTGTCATTTGAAACAGGCTTGTAAATACCCGTGTTCATATTTACCTTAGAGGGGATGTAGATGGAATAAAGTACTTATTTTATTATATTCTACTCTGTTCTCGCTAACACACTGTTCTTCCTAAAGAAGTCTGCTCCTCCGAGCTTGAAAGATACTGATCACGAATAGGAGATTTGATATGCAACGTAATAAGCCTTCCCGTAGCTCAAAAAACAATGCGCGTCACCTTTTCATTTAGCCACACCCTTTGAGTTATGACGCCAACCAATAAGATCCTTTCTCTTAAGTGTAAACGGAAGTGAACAGTGACCAACAATAATTTCCACGTTAGTGCTTTTGTTGTTATTTAGACGTTTATTAACATCATGTTGGAACTCAAAATATGACAAATTKAACAGCACAGCATCACATACTTACCCCATGTAGACTTTAATTCGCGTTGGAGACTGGACTTGGTTGATCGATGTTATCTAGGTAAGGCTAGGTAGCTAGCTGCTAACAATCATGGCTAAYTGTRTGGKTTTTCACACTCAAATAGCCTCCATCATGGAGGTKCTAGCGAATGCAGCCGTGGCWGASATCTGTAAACTCGTAGACGACGACTATGCAGTGTTTCGTTTGGAAATAACTCAAAGCCAGAAAGAAAACAGGGCATTGCGGAGGAAACTACAGCTATTGGAACTGAAGCTGGCACGGGAGCGCGTCCTCGCCTGTCGTCCTAGTTGTGACAAGATCGTCGACCAACACSGAGGAATGTCAAGAGGTACATGTTGAAGGAGGCGGAGGCTGCGTCGCCTTTCATATATAGCTCAGTGCCTGTCGCCCGTTTCCCATCTGCACACGTGTTYAGATGTGTTACCCAGAATTGGGTTTTGGTCAGTTTTTGGATAAAAAGTAATAAGTCCCCTGATTCCCCTGATTAATTAGACACAAAATCATATTCTAACTAGATTCTTGATTGACTGATTTTCCTATTATTTAGTCAATGAAAACAAGATGCATAGAACATAATACCTCGATCAATAAACAGTATATCAAGAAATTGAGAAGTATTAGCTTACATCCTTGCCAATTCTAGACCGTGTAAATAAATATACAGCTGAGCACTGACAGTACCTAACCTAACCACCTTTTTCCCCCGAATGACTCTCTTAGGTGAAAGACATCACACTGGAGGCCACAGGATCTCTGTGAAGCCAGCGGGACACAATACATGGAGAGATGACCAACCAATCACTGTTGATGAGGGGAGTGGAACCTCAACCCAGCATGTTATCATGATAGAGGTTAGTGTAATTGTGTTGCATAAAAAATTACAGTTACTTTGTACATCAAATGTGACCAGTTTATTTCAGAAAGGCTCCCCTCAGCTATTAACTTGTTTACATGTACAGTCAACAAAAAAAAGTTACAAAGAAACAAATGTGAACAAATATTTGTATAGATTTTTAAAAATTATATGTGCACTGTAGTGGCCATTAGGACTCAGTTGGTAGTAAATATGAACAGAGGACTTTTATTAACAAGCTCTTATTTAATCTGTAAAGAACATATGAATACTCACCAAACTATTCTTGAGAGTATAAACAGCTATTAGAAACAATTTGATTTTAATTGCACACACTTACCATAAAATGTGCTTGTTGTGATGATAGCCATTTTGAAGAACCAAAAAAGACAGAATTATGAATGTGACACCCCCCACACGTGATATCATTGAAATTCCCAGAATGTCCTCTCAAATGTACAACAGGACCTGACACAGTGGCATGTATGGCCTTAGATCAAAAACKAATGTCCATTAGAGAGGGCAAAAAATGAATTGCTGAGTCTCAGGAGGATATGGGAGCTTGTGAGACTTCCCTACGACGTTGTTATCCAATTCAACTCATGTACCTGTAATAACCACCTCTCTACTTGTGTCAGTCTGCAGATGCAGAGGCTGCAGGTCCTGRAGGATCGTCTCTGGTCAAGCAGGAGAGGACTGAAGGAGACSACCCACAACACAGCAGAGACATCCAGACTGGAGCAGCGTYTAGAGCGCCCCCTGTAGCCACGGAGGACCTCACCGCCCAGCCCAGGATCCGACACAGCATCACGGAGGTCAGTGGAACGCAGAACGCCRTCCTCAAGTCAGAGACCGACACAAAGACTTTAACTGTAACACAAAGGCTCTTACACACAGCATCAGACCCAGAGAGACTGGGCTGTCCTCCTGCTTCTGGCTCAGAGTATTTACCGGTATTTCACCAGAGCCAGGGGACTGTTAATTCCCTTGGAGATGGTGATACGTTACACACTGGTGGTGATCTGTCTTGTTCTTACGGTACAGAGATGGACCCTGGCAACATGCCCTTGGGTTTAGAGACACAGACTGATCTGTCTARAGGGGACTGGAACCRGTACAGTAGTAGTGTATACTCTGAAGGGTGCCTAGATAATAAAGGGGAGGGTCTCGTCGTAGATAAAGTGACTGTGAAAGTGGAGGGCGACGTTCTACCCACATGGAATGCAGATAGTCACCTAGGAAACGGACACTTAGATTACAGGGAAAGCTTGGAGACAAATCCAAATGTGTGCACTTCCRATTTACACAGTCCCCTTTTCGATCAGGTATTGAACTCAAACGACAGGGCTRGAGCCCAGACTCAGGGTGGGGGAGCAACATCAGGCAGTAATAAAGAGAAACGGTTCCTCTGCATGTTCTGTAACAAAGGCTTCAGCTGTCTTCAGAGGGTGGAGATCCACCAGAGGTTTCACACAGGGGAGAAACCCTTCAGCTGTAYCCAGTGTCACATGCGCTTCGCCCAGGCTGGTGACCTGAAGAGGCACCAGAGGGTCCACACAGGGGAGAAACCATTTGGCTGCCACCTGTGCCGGGCCAGTTTCTCACACTCGTCTAACCTGAAGAGGCACCTGAAGGTCCACACAGGAGAGAGGCTGTACACACTCCGGAAAGAGGTTCTCAGAGAAGAGCTACCTCAGGATACACCAGCACAAAAAGCATTCACTCGATAACATAGATAGTATCCATTCTACTCGATAGCTTCTGACATTTACATCAAACCCTGCATTAAAGACAATTTTGAATAACAAGAGTAACAGATCTCTGTGTAGAATATTCCTGGGTAGAATATTGCATCCAGACATTGTGTGATATGTATAAGCCTAAAAAGTCTGTTACATATTGCGTTTGTACTGTGTAGGCTATATGATGTTCACAAATGCCTATTTCATTACTTCCATTTGACTACTCTTTTTTTCCAATACACTTTTCAATGAGAATATGATCGCAGTTTGAGTTAATGCAGATTTTTTGTTGATGCGTGTATGTGTGGTTTTCATAGTATATTTAGTACTTCTTTATGTTTAATAAASACATGGGAATTTTCATTGACTCTCTTTAGTATACATCACTTCTGATCTCACCCTATTCCAAATATACCTACACATACCCACATGCTAACAAACCTCTACTGTACATGTCATAATAGTTCAGTCATGTTTGTCTTTTGATGACTTTTTGTCTTATCATAGCTGACTYATATTTACCCACAACATCATATTTATGTCCACCATGATGGGTTTAACAACAATTAAGTCATTCTGTAACTACTCTATAGGACTCAAACATAGTGGGGATGGGTAAATGTTGAAAGTGTTTTATCTGTGTGTGCGTGTGTAACACAGGAGGCTGGTGAGAGGACGGCTCATAATGGCTGGAATGAAGTCAATGGAATGGTATCAACCACACCCATGTGTTTGATTCCATTCCATTTACTCCATTGCAGCCATTACTATAGCCTCCTCAATTCAGGTGCCACCAGCCGCCTCTGATGTGTACGTACCTGAGGGAGTKTATGTCTGTGTAATCTGTATCACCTCTCTCTTCCAGGAGGAGGGTCCAGAGGTACTTTTGGTGAAGGAGGAGGGTCTGGGGGTGCTGTGGTGAAGGAGGAGGGGTGTGGGGAGGGTCTGGGGAACCCTGAGGGGACCATGGTCATGGAGGACAACCAGACTACACCTCCTCCTGAACCCACAGAGAAACCAGCTGAGCAGCACAGGACCACACACAGTCTCACTGAGGTGAGTCCACTGAACTACTGTCTGAATGGTATTTGGTCAAGGCCCTTATCCACAGTGTCTAGAGTAGATCATAATGAATACCTCTATATAGACAGGTGGGGACCTGATCCTAGATCCAGCTGTTTGCTTAGAAATTCTAGGGACAATAAGGAGGCCTGYGTCTTGTGACCGTAGCGTATGTGTAGGTATGTACGGCAGGACCAAATTGGAAAGATTGSTAGGAGCAAGCCCATGTAATGCTTTGTAGATTAGCAGTAAAACCTTGAAATCAGCCCTAGCCTTAACAGGAAGCCAAATTTGGKGGTTTTAGTCAAGATTCTAGCAGCCATGTTTAGCACTAACTGAAGTTTTTTATCTGGGTAGCCGGAAAGTAGAGCATTGCAGTAGTCTAATCTAGAAGTGACAAAAGCATGGCTACATTTTTCKGCATCATTTTTGGACAGAAAGTTTCWGATTTTTGCAATGTTACGTAGATGGAAAAAAGACGTCCTTGAAACAGTCTTGATATGTTCGTCAAAAGAGAGATCAGGGTCCAGAGTAACGCCGAGRTCCTTCACAGTTTTATTTGAGATGACTGTACAACCATCAAGATTAATTGTCAGATCCAACAGAAGATCTCTTTGTTTCKTGGGACCTAGAACTATCATCTCTGTTTTGTCCGAGTTTAAAAGTAAAAAATGTGCCGCCATCAACTTCTTTATGTCTGAAACACAGGCTTCCAGGGAGGGCAATTTTGGGGCTTCACCATGTTTCATCGAAATGTACAGCTGTGTATTGTCCGCATAGCAGTGAAAGTTAGCATTATGTTTCCAAATGACATCACCAAGAGGTAAAATATATAGTGAAAACAATAGTGGTCCAAAAACGGARCCTTGAGGAACACCGAAATTTACATTTGATTTTTCCGAGGACAAACCATTCACAGAGACAAACTAATATCTTTCCGACAGATAAGATATAAACCAGGCCAGAACTTGTCCGTGTAGACCAATWTGGGTTTCCATAAAGAATGTGGTGATCGATGGTATCAAAAGCAGCACTAAGGTCTAGGAGCACGAGGGCAGATGCAGAGCCTTGGTCTGACGCCATTAAAAGGTAATTTACCAACGTCACGAGTGCAGTCTCAGTGTTATGATGTTGTCTAAAACCAGACTGAAGTGTTTCGTATTGTTTGTCTTCAGAAAGGCAAAGAGTTGCTGCGCAACAGCTTTTTCGAATTTTTTTGAGAGTAATGGGAGATTTAATATTGGCCGATAGTTTATATTTTCTGGGTCAAGGTTTGGCTTTTTCAAGAGAGGCCAGATTACTGCCACTTTAATGAGTTTGGTACACACCCGGTGGATTGGGAGACGTTTATTATGTTCAACATAGGAGGGCCAAGCACAGGAAGCAGCTCTTTCAKTAGTTTAGTTGGAATATGGTCCAGTATGCATTTTGAAGGTTTAGAGGCCATGGCTATTTTCATCAATGTGTCAAGAGATATAGTATTAAACAAACTTGAGTGTCTCCCTTGATCCTAGGTCCTGGCAGTGTTGTGCAGACTCAGGACAACTGAGCTTTGGAGAAATACGCAGATTTAAAGATGAGTCCGTAGTTTGATTTCTAATGATCATGATCTTTTCGTCAATGAAGTTCATGAATTTATCACTACTGAAGTGAAAGCCATCCAATTATAACCCTGTTACACGAGTCAGAAGACTTTCAGTTTGGTGTAGCGCCATTTCTGTTCAAATTTTCTGGAAGCTTGCTTCAGGGCTTGGGTATTTTCTGTATACCAGGGAGCTAGTTTCTTTCAACAAATGTTTTTTGTTTTTAGGGGTGCGACTGCATCTATAGTATTACGCAAGGTTACATTTAGTTCCTTGGTTAACCGATTTTTGTACTCTGACGTCCTTGGGTAGGTGGAGAGAGTCTGGAAGGGCATCAAGGAATCTTTGGGTTGTTGAGAAGTTAAAGTATGACTTTTGATGGTCCTTGGTTGGGGTTTGAACAGATTATATGCTGCGATTGCAAATGTAATAAAATGGTGGTCTGATAGTCCATGATTATAAGGAAAAACATTAAGATCCACAATATTTATTCCACAGGACAAAACTAGGTCCAGAGTGACTGTGGCAGTGAGTAGGTCCGGAGACATGTTGGACAAACCCAACTGAGTCGATGATGGCTCTGAAAGCCTTTTGGAGTGGGTCTGTGGACTATTCCATGTGAATATTAAAGTCACCAAAAATTTGAATATTATCTGCCATGACTACAAGGCCCAATAGGAATTCAGGGAACTCAGTGAGGAATGATGTATACGACCCAGGAGGCCTGTAAACAGTAGCTATAAAAAGTGATTGAGTCCATAAGTATTCAACCCCTTAGTTAGGGCAAGCCTAAATACGTTCAGGAATAAAACTGTGTTTAACAGATCACATAAGTTGCATGGACTCATTCCATGTTCAATAATAATGGTTAACATGATTTTTCAAGGACTACCCCATCTCTGTACCCCAAACATACAATTATCTGTAAGATTTCTCAATCGAGTAGTGAATTTCAGCACAGATTGAACCACAAAAGACCAGGGAGATTTTTCAATACCTCGCAAAGAACGGCAACGATTGGTAGATGTGTACAAATAAATAAAAAAATGACTCAACATCCCTTTGAGCATGGTAAAGTTTTGAATTAGGCTTTGGATGGTGTATAAATCCCAGTCACTACAAAGATACAGGCGTCGGAGAGGAAGGAAACTGCTCAGGGATTTCACCATGAGGCTGATGGGGATTTTAAAACAGTTACAGAGTTTAATGGTTGTGATATGAGAGAACTGAGGATGGATCAACAACATTGTAAATTACTCCACAATACTAACCTAAATGACAAGTTGAAAAGAAGGAAACCTGAACAGAATAAAAATATTCCAAAACATGCATCCTGTTTGCAACAAGGCAAACAATGTGGCAAAGAAATTAACTTCATGTCCTGAATACAAAGTGTTATGTTTGGGGAAAATCCAACATTACACATCACTGAGAACCACTGTTCAAGCATGGTGGTGGCTGCATCGTGTTATGGTTAGGCTTGTCATCGGCAAGGATTAGGGATTTTTTTTATAGGTTAAGACTAGGGGGCGCAGTTTTCGCTTTTGGCTAAAAAGGCGTACCCCATTTGAAACTGCCTATTTCTCAGCCCCCGAAACTAGAATTTGCATATAATAGTCAGATTAGGATAGAAAACACTCTGAAGTTTCCAAAACTGTAAACATTTTGTCTGTGAGTTAAACAGAACTGATATTGCAGGCTAAAACCTGAGGAAAATCCAACCAGGAAGTGGCCCTGTTCTTGAGACCTCTCTGTTCCCATACATACCTATTGCCCATGTTTGGGATGAGTTGGACCTCCGAGTGAAGGAAAAGCAGTGCTCAGCATACATGGGAACTCCTTCAAGACTGTTGGAAAAGCATTCCTCATGAAGCTTGTTGAGAGAATGCCAAGAGTATGCAAAGCTGTCATCGAGGCAAAGGGTGGTTACTTTGAAGAATCTCAAATATAAAATAGATTTACATTTGTTCAACACTTTTTTGGTTACCAAATGATTCTGTGTGTTATTTCATAGTTGTGATCTCTTCACTATTATTCTACAATGTAGAAAATAGTAAAAATAAAATAAAAACTTAAATGAGTAGGTGTTTCCAAACTTTTGACTGGTTCTGTATATATACCACTATCCCCAACACACCCCAGCACCCCTTCCCACTACTTTGGCCCCAATAGATCCTACACCAGGCCGTCGGCCTGGGAGGCTGGAAATCCATCTCTCAAAACCCACTGTAGTTTTTATGCACTTAAATCTCTGATACCCCAAAACATCTCTGCTGCTGCTACTACCAATTCAATCTTCTGGGATTTCATTTCCATCTGTGMGGTACAATTAATGACCATAGCAAAAAACGCCAAGAAGCCAACCTTACTAAAGCACACATAGCTTGGGTCACTCTMCTGGCCTACTACTCACAGGGATCCTCTCAGGCTCCCTCACCCTTAGCCCAACATCCTTTACTTTCCTCACTTCCTCAGAATGACACTTTCTGCACTGCTGTCACCCTGGCAACCTCAACTTGTCTCACTCGCACAGGACATTTATGATCCCCAGCAACATGGCCACCCCCACAATTGACACACTCTACTTTTTCCAATTAAACTACACACTCTTTTGTCCCATCCCCTCCTGCACACTTCTCACACCTCGGAATCGCCCCACTACATACTGCTGCAACATGACCATAAACTTGACACGTGAAACACGGTACTGGGTTCGTAACAAATTCTCTCATGGGATAACTTATATACCCTAGCATGACTTTATCCGGAAAACACACAGAATCAAAACTCTGAACAACAGACAGGGTCTCCTCAGTCCCGCGCTCACCACCGGGTCTGCGCAYCACCAAACGGCATGCATCACAGACAACAGGGATCCCCGACTTCAGTTGATCCACCTTAACACTCAACCCCACCACAGTTATCACTCCTTTCAATGGCGCTGTGCTCCGGAGACTAAAGCAACACTCCACCACTCTCCTTYCTGGCTCCCCCTCCACTCAGTACTTTTGTTAAACAGAAAACTCAAACATATGGCAGCAGACCCACAAGGTCTGCCATGAGAGGTGACTGTATAGTTCCCTTAAGGAAAAGCACCTTTAGTCAATTTGCTTTCTCTGWGAGAGCTTCCCATGTTTGGAATACACTGCCATCAGACACACACAACTGCACCACCTGTCACACTTTCACAAGAAACATGAAGACATGGCTAAAGGCCAATCAGACTTGTGAACAAAATCCCTAGTTGTTTATTGCCGCTTTCCATGTTGTCTGTAGCTTGTGAGGTGTGGAAACACTTTGTTGCTTTTATGGATTTTGTCTTGTTRCTTTTTGTGCTATGTTGCTCTGTCTGCAAGCTAYGTCTTGCTTGTCCTATGTTGCTCTGCGTGTGCTCACTGCTCATTGATTGTCTGTATTGTTATTGTAATTGTTTTTAATAACCTGCCCAGGGACTGCGGTCGAAAATTAGAGAGCGGTGAGAGGAGACTGAGAGGTGACTGTATAGTTCAAACCGGCACTTTTACTGAAACGTTGATTACTGTGCACTGTCCCTATAAAAATRAACTCAAACACCTCTTTCATCCCGACTCTCGAAACACGCATCGCCCTCTCCCTCTAAACAGCAGACACACAAAAACAAATCTGGAAACTTTGACCGAATTGACAGAAAYCAACTCCTTCTTCAACCAGCCTGATACCACAAACGAATCGGCCAAAAGGCATGGATCCACTTTCTCCACGAATCGTACTCCCACTGGGCCAGTGTAATCTATGGCATTTTCCTGATCATTGGGGTGAGGCTTGGAAGCCTTCACCTGACGACCCAGGTTATTTCTCCTCACTTTTGTCAGGATCAATTTCAAGTTATCTTTTTGTCGACTACTCAGGGTCTTAAGACGCATAACATGCATTTTTCTCTCCTGTACTTGACCCAAAGGATAAAGTACTCTGCTTGTATGTCGCAGTCGGTTCGGGTTTGCTGCACCTACATTTACATTTACATTTAGTCATTTAGCTGACGCTCTTATCCAGAGCGACTTACAAATTGGAAAGTTCATACATATTCATCCACCTCACACCATTCTTTCTGCTTCGATTCTTCTTGCCATCCACCCTCTTCCTCACCGGGTCCTCCGACATGATGATTTCAGGAAAGTCTACAGGTTGCATGCACACATACCATTTGAGATGCAAAAATACCAYCGGAGACGCAAGCGCATGCGCTTTGAAATTCGCAGACCACGTGGCGTCAACGCGCATAATCTGCAGCATTAGTGGATACTGTAGGTGAAAATTCATGACTATGGTTGATTTTCCAGTCTCTAGACTGTTCTCCCAGAAGACAGAAAACATAGTTAATGAATAGACATGTGTAAGCAGAATAAAGGCTGAGCTCAGGTGAATGRACAGAGCTGGATAAACAAAGAGTTAACCATTGGACACGTAAAAACAGAACGTAAGCAGAATTCATGGGAGTGTACAGACTGGGTCAACATGGAGTTAATCACTAGACATGTAAAAACAGAACTTAAGCAGAAAATGTGTACCTTAATTAATATAGGCACCAAAAGCCATGWATCTGTAATAAGAACATGTTTGTACTAATCAAGTATTATTAGAAAAGCACTTATTAGGAAAGTATAWATGCAATAAATGTATTATTTTTTGTATTAACACTAGCACCGCCACCATTATAATCTAAAYTGAGCAGATGTGGGCGTTAACAAGCAAGAATTGGGACAAAAAGATAATGGTGGCGAGAGGCCAAGGGGTGTTAATCATCTACATAGAGGGGAGTGACCATGTGTGTTATCTGAAGGTGGAAACCTATAAAGCCTGAGGTCTGTATCAAGAAAAATCTGTTGTTCCATGGAWTTGCTTGGCTTCTGTTACTTTGTAATAAAGTCTATTTGAATTTACAAGTTATGGTATCTGAGAAATATTTGATTCAATATTTCCACAACAATACTCACACTGCTTTCAGGGCAGGTCTAYGGGTGACTAAATTACTTTTCATAGCAGGTTAGGAGAGTTAGGTTAAGAAAAGGGTTAGCTAAAATGCTCAAATTATCCAAGACGCTACTAATATATAGCTACAACTAGGCCTGCATGGAACAGTCTGGTTTTCCACAAATACAATTCTGTGCTGGATGTTTCTCTTTTCTTGTCACCAATGTGTAATCCGCTCTCCGACCTGCGAAGGGCAGCAATACGCGACGCTGTCTAATCTTCCGGAAATTCACACAAAGAAGTAAACGGGAGTGAGCAGTKACTGAGAACAAGTTCCACGTTAGCGTTTTTATTGTTATTTAGACGCGTATTAACACCCTGGAACTCAACATATGACTAATTTAACTGCACAGCATCACATACATGGTACTGTTTAATTCGCGTTGGAGACTGGATTTGGTTGATAGATGTTATCTAGGTAACGCYAGCTAGCTGCTAACGTTGGCTAACAATGGCTAACTGTATGGTTTTTCACACTCAAATAGCCTCCATYATGGAGRTGCTAGCRAATGCAGCYGTGKCAGAKATCTGTAAACTCGTAGACGACGACTATGCAGTGTTTCGTTTGGAAATAACTCAAAGCCAGAAAGAAAACAGGGSATTACGGAGGAAACTACAGCTACTGGAACTGAAGGTGGCACGGGAGCGCGCAGAGAGAACCAATAGGGTCAAGATCCTCGACCGATACAGAGCAGGAATGCCAAGAGGTACAATTTGCGGGAGGGAYCTGTCTGCACATGTTACCTAGAATTGGTCTCGGCCAGATTTAGAATGATTAAAAAATATATTTTTTTATAGTTAGTCACTCCACCCTTCGGCACACCATGTTTTTTTGTAAACAAATCCGTGCACCAAGATGCAGTACGACACGTGTTACATTTTCTTTTGAAGGAAAAGCCCCATTATAATAAAGTCATATCATTTGCAACGTGAGCAGAGGCGTTTTCGGCATTTCCACACATGGGAATAAAATAAAATAAACTCATATCATGGAATTCTACCTCATTTACATGAAAGAATACATTCGCTRAATCGTTTTTAATATCACACAAATGACCGAAATGAGTTGCAACACTGACAAGCTGAGATAAATCTGGTCTTGAATTCAAACCAAAAAATYGCCCAGGCTCACCTAATGATGAAGATGAAGCCATAGGCTACTACTCACAGTAATGGCCGATAGGCTATTGCCAAGAGGAGCGTATCTCAAGATGATCTACTTTGAAAAACAGTGCTGCTGTTCACGAAAAAAATAGGAGTTGAGGGGAAAAAATAATAATATTGGTTCTACAGTGGTCGGTGTTTRCTTTCCATGTTTTTTCCCCACGATTGTATTTTGAAATTAGCAAAAGGCCAAAGGACAGCCACAACCAACCATAGAAATATAATCCATAGATGGCAGTTCCCATTCAAGTCATGAATGGTTTAAATCCACTTGTTGAATCTATGCCAAGGTGCATTGAAGCTGTTCTAGCAGATCGTGGTGGCCCAACACCCTTTTTAAGACACTTTAGGTTGGTGTTTCCTTTGTTTTGGCAGTTTACCTGTATGTGCTTGTGATCAAATTTTATCCACCGTTATTTTTTAGAAACTATTGAGCCTCTATAGCTAAATTATGCTCTCTGTTGTATTTTGAAAATTGAGAGTGGGCTCCGGTGGTTGGATGAAAAATAAATAAATTTGCCTCTTGGGCCCAGTCCCTGAATTGGCCAGTCACATTTATTTATTTATTATGCAGTTTATTTTATGAATCAGTTACCCAATCAAGACAGAGCCCCCCCAGTTACCCACGTGGGCCCCCTACCTCCTCTACTCCCTCTRTCTGATAATTAGCAGAGCAGCAGGCTCTCTACACTCATTGAGTGGGCTCCTGAGTCCTCCTGTAGTTGGCAGTTGCAGTAAAACATTAAAAAAWATATATATACTGTGTAATATATACTGTATATATATTTATTTAACTTAAAAATATTTTTGCTGTCTGTTGGTCCTCCACGGGTCTGGGCCCAGGGGCTTCATCCTCAGTAAGGCCTTGCATTAATCCGGCCATGATGGGGCTTGGTCAGTTTTTGGATAGTATGCAATAATTCCCCTGATTACTTAGCTATCTTGCACAAAGACACTATCCTATTCTAACTAGATTCTTGATTTACTGAATTTCCTATTATTTACTAATTGAAAGAAATTATGCAAGGAACATAATCAATCTATAAATCGTATATCAAGAAGTCATCCTGGACAATTCTAGACAGTGTCAAAACTGTCAATATTGTACAATATAGTGTTCAGCATTGACAGTACCTAACCTAACCACCTCTTTCCCCTCAATCACTCTTAGGTGAAGGACATTTTACTGGAGGCTACAGGAGCTTTGTGAATCCAGCGGGACACCATACATGGAGAGATGACCAACCAATCACTGTTGGTGAGGGGAGTGGAACCTCAACCCAGCAT
The DNA here is from genome assembly GCF_002910315.2 of Salvelinus sp. IW2-2015. Lineage (NCBI taxonomy): Eukaryota > Metazoa > Chordata > Actinopteri > Salmoniformes > Salmonidae > Salvelinus > Salvelinus sp. IW2-2015. Next base: position 48,890,208 of record NC_036853.1, read on the forward strand.
GCTATCATGATAGAGGTTAGTGTAATWGTATTACATCAAAATTACAGTTCATCAAATGTGGCCAGTTAATTTCAGAAAGGCTCCCCTCAGCTATTTACTTGCTTACATGTAAACCTTATTTATCTGCCGTAGGGGAGCTTGTGAGACTTCACTATGACATTATCCAATTCCAGTCATGTATCGGTAATAACCTCCGCTCTTTATGTGGCAGTCTGCAGAGGCTGCAGGTCCTGGTGTCAAGCAGGGTAGGACTGAAGTAGAGGACGCACAACACAGCAGAGACATTCAGACTGGAGTGACTGGAGCACCCCCTGTAGCCACGGAGGACCCCACCACCGTCGCTCGACGAAGCATCACGGAGGTCAGTGGAACACTGAACGCCGTCCTCAAGTCAKAGACAGACACTTTAACTAACACACAGGCTCTTACACACAGCAACTGACCACAGATCAGACYCAAACAGACTGGGGCTTGGGACACCGGGCTGTCCTCCTGCTCCCGACTCAGAGTACTTACCGGTATTTCACCAGAGCCAGATGGTTAATTCCTGTGGAGATGGTGATGGTGACACGTTAGACACTGGTGGTGATGATCCGTCTTGTTCTTACACTACAGCAACGGGCCCTGGCAACATGCCCTTGGGTTTAGAGGCACAGACTGATCTGTCTARAGGGGACTGGAWCCGGTACAGTAGTAGTGTATACTCTGAAGGGTGCCTAGATAAGAAAGGGGAGGTTATAGTGGTAGATGAGGTGACTGTGAAAGTGGAGGGCGATGCTCCTCCCACATGGAATGCAGATAGTCACCTAGGAGACAGACACTCACAGGGCAGAGATTTCTTACATTACAGAGAAAGCTTAGAGACAAATACAAATACTGTCACCCACTCCCCTTTACACGAGTTCAGGGATCGTGTCCCAGTGTCCACGACGATGGCACCTTCCAAATCACTCGGCTACGTCCTTTTCGATCAGGTATTGAACTCAAACGACCAAAGAGCCAAGGCTTGGGGAGGGGGAGCAACATCAGGCAATAGTAAAGAGAAACGGTTCCTCTGCATGTTCTGTAACAAAGGCTTCAGCAGCCCCCAGAAAGTGGAGATCCATCAGAGGGTCCACACAGGGGAGAAACCCTACAGCTGTACCCAGTGCCACATGTGCTTTGCCCAGGCTGGTCACCTGAAGAGGCACCAGATGGTCCACACAGGGGAGAAACCCTACAGCTGCCCCCAGTGTGAGAAGAGGTTCTCCCGCCAGGAACAGCTGAAGATGCACCTGAAGGTCCACATGGTATAGAGGCTGTTTGCCTGTACTCACTGATGGAAGAGATTCTCAGAGAGGAGCTACCTCAGGACACCAGTAGAAAAACCATTCCACTCTATAAAGTGGAAAGTAACAATTTCACTCAATAGCTTCTGATGTTTAGATCAATCCTCGCATTAAAGACAAAGATTCATTTTCGTTGTTGTCAGCAGAAAACATCCACGGATGCATTTTGAATAATGAGATTAAGAATAACAATGTTGAATATTCCTGTGTAGAATATTGCATCCAGACATTGTGTGATATATATAAGCCTAAAAATCGGGTACATAYTGTGTTTGTACTGTGTAGGCTATATGGTGTTCACAAATGCCTGTTTCATTACTTCCGTTCAACTACTCTATTTTTTCCCCAAGGCAATTTTAATGAGAAAATGAATGCAGTTTATAGAGTTAATACAGATTTTTAGTTGAGATTAGTGATGGGTACATTTTCATGTTTCAGCATGACAATGCCCCTGTGCTCAAAGCGAGGTCCATAMAGAAATGGTTTGTCAAGATCAATGTGGAAGAACTTGACTGACCTGCACAGAGCCCTGACCTCAACCCCATCGAACACCTTTGGGATGAATTTGAATGCCGACTGCGAGCCAGGCCTAATCACCCAACATCAGTGCCCGACCTCACTAATGCTCTTGTGGCTGTATGGAAGCAAGTCCCTGCTGAAATGTTCCAACATCTAGTGGAAAGCCTTCCCAGAAGACTGGAGGCTGTTATAGCAGCAAAGGGGGGACCAACTCCATGTTAATGCACATGATTTTGGAATGAGATGTTTGACAAGCAGGTGCCACATACTTTTGGTCATGTGGTGTATTTAAGGAGAGCAAATCGAAATACAATCCCGAAGTCGGCTTACTGTCAACAGTAGAACAAAGCTTAAAACAATGTTTGAGTGAAAATGAATGGTGAATTTGCTTCCGGATACGGTAAACTCCTCCTCCTCACCACTATATTGAGATCAGCAGTGTGGGTGAATTTAGCACATCAGCTGGCGATATTCTAGTGCCATCGATGGTTGCAATAGGCCATTTGATTATATTCCAATAGGCTACATTCTGTAGCCTACATGTTAGCCTATCCATTGTCACATTATGAAAGGTGTGAAAACCGATGATTGTGGACTACAGGAAAAGGAGGACCGAGCACGCCCCCATTCTCATTGACGGCRCTGTAGTGGAGCAGGTTGAGAGCTTCAAGTTCCTTGGTGTCCACATCACCAACAAACTAACATGGTCCAAGCACACCAAGACAGTCGTGAAGAGGGCACAACAAAACCTATTCCTCCTCAGGWGACTGAAAAGATTTGGTATGGGTCCTCAGATCCTCAAAAGATTCTACAGCTGCACCATCGAGAGCATCCTGACAGGGGTTATGTGTCAAATTATATATATATATATATAATATATATATACAGTTGAAGTCGGAAGTTTACATACACCTTAGCCAAATCATTTAAACTCGTTTTCACAATTCCTGACATTTAATCCTAGTAAACATTCCCTGTTTTAGGTCAGTTAGGATCACCACTTTATTTAAGAATGTGAAATGTCAGAATAATAGTAGAGTGATTTATTTCAGCTTTTATTTCTTTCATCACATTCCCAGTGGGTCAGAAGTATACATACACTCAATTAGTATTTGGTAGCATTGCCTTTAAATTGTTAACTTGGGTCAAATGTTTCGGGGTAGCCTTCCACAAGCTTCCCACAATAAGTTGGGTGAATTTTGGCCCATTCCTCCTGACAGAGTTGGTGTAACCGAGTCAGGTTTGTAGGCCTCCTTGCTCGCGTATACTTTTTCAGTTCTGCCCACAAATTTTCTCTGGGATTGAGGTCAGGGCTTTGTGATGGCCACTCCAATACCTTGATTGTTGTCCTTTGGAAGTATGCTTGGGGTCATTGTCCATTTGGAAGACCCATTTGTGACCAAGCTTTAACTTGCTGACTGATGTCTTGAGATGTTGCTTCATTATATACACAATTTTTCCTACTCATGATGCCAACTATTTTGTGACGTGCACCAGTCCCTTCCTGCAGCAAAGCACCCCCACAACATGATGCTGCCACCCCCGTGCTTCACGGTTGGGATGGTGTTCTTCGGCTTGCAAGCGTCCCCCTTTTTCCTCCAAATATAACGATGGTCATTATGGCCAAACAATTCTATTTTTGTTTCATCAGACCAGAGGACATTTCTCCAAAAAGTACGATCTTTGTCCCATGTGCAGTTGCAAACCGTAGTCTGGCTTTTTTTATGGCGGTTTTGGAGCAGTGGCTTCTTCCTTGCTGAGCGGCTTTCAGGTTATGTAGATATAGGACTCGTTTTACTGCGGATATAGATACTTTTGTACTGTTTCCTCCAGCATCTTCACAATGTCCTTTGCTGTTGTTCTGGGATTGATTTGCACTTTTCGCACCAAAGTACGTTCATCTCTAGGAGACAGAACGCGTTCCTTCCTGAGTGGTTGACGGCTGCGTGGTCCATGGTGTTATACTTGCGTACTATTGTTGTACAGATGAACGTGGTGCCTTCAGGCATTTGGAAATTGCTCCCAAGGATGAACCAGACTTGTGGAGTCTATAATTTGTTTTCTGAGGTCTTGGCTGTTTCTTTTGATTTTCCCATGATGTCAAGCAAAGAGGCACTGAGTTTGAAGGTAGGTCTTGAAATACATCACAGGTACACCACCAATTGACTCAAATTATGTCAATTATCCTATCAGAAGCTTCTAAAGCCATTTTCTGGAATTCTCCAAGCTGTTTAAAGGCACAGTCAACTTAGTGTATGTACATTTCTGACCCACTGGAATTGTGTTACAGTGAATTATAAGTGAAATAATCTGTCTGTAAACAATTGTTGAAAAATTACATACCATTCTATGCAACATCAAAGCAGTGACTCACTCCTGCAGGTTCATGCTCTACAACAGTAGAGTACAATCCTTCCTCACACAGGAAGCAGCGCAGGCCCTAATCCAGGCTCTTGTCATCTCCCGTCTAGAATAATGGAACTCTGTTGGCTGGGCTCCCTGCTTGTGCCATCAAACCCCTGCAACTTATCCAGAATGTCACAGCCGCCTGGAGTTCAACCTTCCCAAGTTCTCCCATGGGTTGTTCCATGTAATTTCTGCAAGCCATGACACCCACCATCTCAGATTGTTCTGAAATCGTTTCCGTAGTTAGAAACAAGATTAGCATTCCTGCACATAATTTTTGTTGAATATAATTTGATCCGAGAAATTAAGCTAATTAATTGCACCCAAATTGGCCATTTTAATTTATAGGATTCATATAACATTCAATAAATATAGTACCTATCACGCGCAATCCCACCCAACAATGAGTATATTGTATCAGTTTCTATCTGACATGTAGTATAGAGCTGCGGCTCAGAGTATTGTTTCTTCATCCTATGTAATGTATTATTAGTGAAATTGATGTTTTTTCCCCCGTTTGGGGAAATTAGTAATTGAAGTTGTTTATGTCCCATCCTACATCCTGATATTAATAGGTTATGAACAATAGATGGTGCTGTTCCTGCTATAGATGTAAAAAAAAGAATCCCCCCAATGTTAAAGGGATAGTTCACCCAAATGACAAAATTACATCTTAGTTTCCTTAGCCTGTAATCAGTCTATGGTCAAGGTATGAAAGTAACCCATGCTTGGTTACCTGGCCACATTCTTTTATATATATATATATATATATATAAATACAAATAATCACTCCATATACATAAGAACAACTTACACAAACAATAACTACATTCTCATCTGCCCGACCGCATGCTCACACCCCCATCCAAGTGCCTGCATTATTGTTTGTCACTTGGCCTTGAATTGTATCAATTTGTTCATAATAAATCATTACATTTTTCCATTGTGTTAATGATGGATAGAAATCAATGTTTTTTATTATTTTTTTTTCAAGATGAGTTGAGAATCGCCTAGCCCATTGGGCATCTCACTACACCCATATGCCATGTATTGAAATATGCATACAGACAGATTAAAATTAAGTTTACATTGTAGTACTTCTGACAGCCAACTTTCTAGCTCCGCCCCCACAACTTTTGGACATTATAGCATTACCAGAAAGCTTGGATTGAGTGATTATTCATTTTATACTTAAGCCATGACTCTGCTGTTGTTTTTAGAATGTTAATTTTGTCTCTTGTATAATCAATTCTATACATTAGTTTATACTATATTAAGCATACATTTTCATTAACTAATTTTGTTAGTATGCTCCAACTTTCCTCCATCTTATGCCAACAGTTATTTTAAGTCTTCGTTCCAATAGTTATATAAGAGATTGTCAGATGGATATAGTCTCTGCAAGGTTTTGTATATCTTCCCTATCATGTGAACATCCTTTTCTGACTCAAATAATTCCCCAAGGTTGCTCTGATGTCCAAAAGATTTCAAATCAAATTTGTTTTCTCAGTCCAGAATATCTTTTTAATTCTGTCATGGACATACATTTATTTCCTGTTACCAAGTCATGTACGGTTTCTATACTTTTTGTTTTCCATGTGGTCCAATTTATCTATGAATTATGAAAAGCTATCCAAGGATTGTTCCATAGGGTTGTGTTAGTGAGTGATATTGGTTCTTGTAGGGACGTTTAATTTTCTTCATATAGTTTAGTGTTCTTAACTATGAAGTTGTTCATGTTAGCTTTATCCGTTGAAAATAGACACGTAAAAAGATTCTGGGGATGAGCATATCGGCACTGTTTTAAATTATAACTTTTTAGCATTTGTGGACAAATTCAATGGAAGTCAATGCTTACTAGATTAGCATTTTCACACTTCATATCAAAATATCTATAAGTAACGTAACCTCATTGAGTTATACAATCCATTTTGTATACTTCGTGATGATTTGGAAGGAAGCAGGAAAATGCTAATATAGGTACCACTGACTTGCATTGGATTTGTGCCACAATGCTAAAAAGTTAGCATTTGAAACAGTGGCCAACAAAACCAAAGCATGGGTTGCTGTCATACCTTGTCATAGGCTGCATACAGGGTAAGGAAAATTATTATTCATTATTATTCATTTGTCATTTAGGTGAACAATCTTTAACACCTTTTCACGTAAAAGCAGGACAGCACCATTAGGAGGTCAGAACGGGTAATATCAGGATGTAGGATGGGACAAAAACCTAACAACTTCGATGACTAATTTCTCTGAACAAGGGGAAAAGAAACAACAAATTCACTGAGATTACATAGGACGATGAAACAATACTCCGAGCCGCAGCTCTATACTACTTGTCAGACAGAGAACTGATACTACATACTCGTTGTTGGGGTGGATTGGTGTGTGGTGTGGGGGGTCCGTGGGTGCTTTGAGACAATTTCTATGGATTCCTCATGTCTAACACATTGTTAGAAAACAGTTTGGTCCAAATCAGATGTTAGTAC